>NW_025784312.1:0-53869 GCF_021130785.1 Homalodisca vitripennis
TTTCTAAAAGTATTTACTTATACTGTATATTGCTTTGATGATACTACGTATTCTTATACAATCTTTGTACGACGCATATTCAGTATGTGTCTTATCTATACTGCAAATTATTCTAGAATTTTTGATCATGACAATAGAATTTAATTAAGGTATTGCATCTCCCTGTTAAGTTTATACTATTTATTGATTTACTCGCGTAGCCGCAATACCACACTACTCAAAATTGTATACATCTATTATCAAAAAAACCTATTCTAAAAATCCCATATGAGAATATATGTTAAATAGTTTGAAATAACAAACGTGCTTGTAAAATAAATCAAGACATAACAACCAAACTCTCTGAGTCTACGATAGTGTTCACTAGATTAGATGTATTTCTTTGTAAACCTTTGACTTGCCTTTATCCGGTAACCTTATTAACACAGGAAAGTTTTTAATAATTAACGTTGTTTGATGTTTGTCAAAGTTAATTAACATTGTATTTTTTTTGTTTCTGTTGTAGAGAATTTTAAATACACGATGTTTACTGATATAAAACCTGTCGCCAACTTTAAATACTGATTTATTCCATATTAGCTAATTCAAGGCATATGGCAGTTATAATCACTATAAAATTTAGTTATGAACTAGAAATCACGTTGCCTTTCCCACAGACTCAATTTGTATTACAAATTTATGTTTTGGTTATGAGGCCTAGAAATCGTAATAAAAGACAAAACATATTCAGAAAATTCCTTCATTAGTGTTTGATTGCAACATATCTCTATGATCTACTCACAAATATAAAGACCACTCCATTTTTATTCTCTAGCTTCAAGTAAAAATTAACACAAAACATAGTATATACGTTTTGCTAGGTAGTACTGACGCATATGACTTATGTTACAATCGGTAATGAACTCGTGTACGAACTGTGCATCGTCTTCTGAATAATACTTAATACGTTATGGCAGAACTTATGGGGGAAACATACACGTATTATAAAACATGATAGAGAGAAAAGAAAATACAGTTGAGAACACGTTAATTCTGAACAATAGAGCTTTCAACGTAGTTCAACCCGGTAATGGTTATTAGGTAAGATTGCATTAAACTTTGTCTATTGATTTACAATAATAATTATTAAACGAGTGAAATAAAACATATCGATTGTATCTGTGTAATTACAACCGTATTATACACTTACTTATATGTTGGGTTTTACAAAATTATTGAATTATTAAGAACATCAGAAAATATTTTATCAAAACACTATAATATAAATATATAATATATAATATAAATGTATAATGTTATATACACTTTTAAAGTGTTATAAAATACAAGTAAAACATCTACATACTGACTATTAAAATTAATGAAATGATAAAACACATTTACTTAATGCATTTCAAAAAAATTATTATATTAGGTATAAGTATTATATAATTACTAATATCAATATGATATTAGTATGAAATATTAGCATACTTTCATATATTGACCAGCATAGTGCGAGAATAGAAATACTCTTGTTATTTTTCAATACAGTAATTTAAGTAATTTAATGGTTTTAATATTTACTAAGTAAAACAAACGTAAACAAAACCTTTTTTCATGAAATAGCTGAGTTTTTTAATAAATCAATACATCCGACAATATTTTAATAACTCATCGTATATGAGTATATAAGAAATCACTATTTATATTATGACAAGTAATCGTAAAGTGGTGTAAAGCTGTCTCTTTGTTCAACTAGACAGTAACATTTTTTAAATTTATGTAACCTTTCAGTGTATTTCCTCGTTTTAAGAAATAAAAATAATTAGGTAAATTTTAAAATGTCAAAAAAGTGTATCAAATCATAATTTAATAAATTGTATTTCGGGAAACTTTAAAATCGGTGTTCATGATACTGATAAGTAAAACAAACTCGTTATTATTATTCACAACTTAAGTACTTAGTATTTAAGTATAATGTAAGTACCAACAGTTTTCGTCACGTGGCAATTCAGTTCTTAGTTTCCAACGTACTAATTCGACTTAATCATTAAAATCAGCAATCATTCCAGTTCATGTAGCTTTTTGGTAAACAGTTTGTTAAACAACAGCTTCTGTTACATCTCAACTGTTCAAAACCAACGTATTGTTTGAACTTATTTAAAATGTATACGTATATACTTATTTGTTGATCTTATATATTTGATGACTGAACATCGACACACATTAATAAAAGTATGTAATATTCAGTAGCCATATTCTACACCAAACAAAAATTTTGATTTACACATTTTAAATGAAATAGAGCCCTATTTGAAACTAAAGCACTTGTCGTTTTAAAATTTGAGATGATTTCACATAATTATATAGATTTTCCATTAGTTTTTTAAATCGATATATTTTAAAACCTAAAACTGAAATGCAGTTAAAAAAGTTCAAAAATACAGAAAATTGTATAAATGGAGGGAAATTGTAAATTTAGTGGACTTCTTGAATCCAAATAAATTCCAAAAAGGTTTATTCTCAAACGCAAGGGTTAAATTTTAACACCAATTTTTGTTTTGTGACATCAAGATTTTTTAAATTTTACAAGACGTATTATTTTGAGTTTTTTTTAAACCTAGTTAAATTTTGGAGTCTGTTATCACACATTTTAGTTACTTGCTGCAGTGCATTTATTGTTTTCAGTGTTAAAATTCCAAATTTTACATTTTATACTATATTCTAGTACTTGAAATACGAATGAACTACAACTACAATGATAAAGCATTTATTTCAACGCCTATAAAGTAAAACACACCTGTCACCAAGTTGAATACTGGTGGAGAAATAATAAATAATTTAATACGATTTATATTTTAAATTTAATCAAAATATACATGTATACTAGCAGACCCGACAGACGTTGTCCTGTACACACGTCTTCAATTCGAAAATTTTAAACTTTGATTAATCTGTAACAATCTGGGCTGTTTTGATAAAAATGTCTATTAAAAAGTTATTTCAATATCTAACTTCATTACATGTACATTTAATCACACTTCGACCAACCGATAATGTGTGAGTATAACATGAGTGATGTGAAATGTAGAGGATGTTTTAAATAAAAACTTAAAACTTATTAATCTGAAGGTAAAAAAGTTGAAACAAACTATTTTATAACAGGTATATTTATTAAATTTACAACTTAATTTATCATAATGCCATTGAATGTACAATAGTTTTTGTTAATCCTTCAGGAGTATACACAAACAAATTAGATGGTTTTCCGATAGGGCTGAAGTATAATAAGTGGCCTCCATCACAATCGAATTATTGATATTTCTGAATAGCCTATCTACTACTATCCAAATTAGATTATAGTAATGTAAAGGCTGAAGTATAATAAGCGGTCACCATCACAATTGAATTATTGATATTTCTGATTAGTCTATCTAAACTACCGAATTTCTTTATAGTTATTTAAAATTACAGTATAGTATCGGAACTGGCCAACAGAATTTAATTTATCTAAAATACTAAATAAGTATTCCCTATATAGCTGAAGTATAATAAGTGGCCACCATCACAATCGAATTATTGATATTTCTGAATAGCCTATCTAAACTACTAAAATGACGATACGAATTAGATTATAGTTATTTAAAAGCTGAAGTATAATAAGCAGCCACCATCACAATCAAATTATTGATATTTCTAATTAGCCTATTTAAACTACCGAATTTCATTATGTTTATATTTATATTTTTTGTGTGCGTGTATATGGAGCTGAACTCCTCCTAACCGGGTGGACCATCTTGGAATGTTTTACATTGGACCCAGCAGAATGCGCTACGATTGCAGTTTCAAATGGTTTTCTATTTTAATTCCAGGTTTTACCGACAGTTTGTGCTGCTATCAAATTTGTGTATTGTTTTGTAACATCGTGTAATTATTGTGTGAGTGCTAATTGCAATATTACATTAATAGAGATTGAAGATGTTTGAAGTACATAAAAAACTATAGTTACTTATTGAAGTTATTGAACTCATTTTGCAAATTTTTTGAAGTGAGTATATTGGTCGCATAACTTCTAATAACCTAAGTAGCAAACAAATCAAAAGGTTGTGTTTCTATATGTGAATAACTATTGTTAACAGTCTAGATAATCAAGCTTTAAACTAATTGGATTTAAAATAATTTGTTGTAATTTACATTTTTAATCTGCAATCAAAATTGGTCACATAAGTTCAAATTAAGTAGCATACAAATAACATGTACGAATAACTATTAATTGTTAATATTGTAAGAATTGGTTGTAATTGAATTCTGTTGGCCTATTCCGATACTATACTGTAATTTTAAATAACTACAATAACTACAACAAATAACTATAGTTTTTTATGCACTTCAAACATCTTCAATCACTATTAATGTATTATAACAATTAGCACTTAGCACAATAATTACACGATGTTACAAAACAACACACAAATTTGATAGCAGCACTAACTGTCGGGACAACCTGGAATTAAAATAGAAAAACATTATGGCTGTGTTGTAATATTATAATGTTTACATAGAACAATAAAATTGGTGAAACTTCATCTTTGCAATCTGCATTACACTACTGATCAAGCACTTTACAATAACAATTGTCTAAATTTTAAATGTAAACAAATATTTCTGCCTCTTTGATGAACTTCAGCTGAAATTATTAACAGCTGTTAAGTAACAGTTCACTTTGTATTACGTGTCGTAGCGCAGTCTGGTAGATCCAATGTAAAACACTCCAACATCAACAACAATTTATTATTAAAAAAATTTATTAAATAAACTATTTAAATTGGACCGAATTGTAAATCTAAACCATTCTCGGATCCACCTGACGACACACAAAACGTTTCATTAAAATCGGTCCACCCGTTTAGGAGTTCAGCCCCATACACACGCACACAAGAAATATATATATATATATATACATATATATATATATATATATATATATATATATATATAAAGATATATCATATAATACCTATCCAATAGCTGGTAAATTGGACTGTATCTCCAACAATTCAATTTACCAGCTAACCTGTAGGTTTTGTCAAAAGGACTACAATGGACAAACCTCAAATTCTTGGCGGGTAAGAATGACCGGTCACCGTTTTTCTATTAACCACAAAGAAGAAATAAAACGAGTAGCCTTACACGTTATTCACAATAACAAAAGCTATGAGCATTGCTATAAGCTCTAAGCTATAAGCAAAATTACACCTTGTGAAAATAGCTCTAGAAATGATTTAAATTTAAGGAATAATGAATTTGGCACACCAACCTATATTAAAATCAAAATAACCTTATGGACTTAACAATCGCTAAATTTTCGCTTCTGATCTACAATGTATCTAAACTCAAAATTGTATCATATTATCTTATGTTATTATTTTTGAATTAACAACAAATCCAAACTTGTTTAATTGTCAACATTTTTATTTACATTTAGAAA
Organism: Homalodisca vitripennis; assembly: GCF_021130785.1. Classification (NCBI taxonomy): domain Eukaryota; kingdom Metazoa; phylum Arthropoda; class Insecta; order Hemiptera; family Cicadellidae; genus Homalodisca; species Homalodisca vitripennis. Next base: position 5,471 of record NW_025784312.1, read on the forward strand.
GTTTATTATCAGGTGTTTCTCTTTTGTTTGTTTATTTCATTCTGTGTATTTTCAAAAAAGTGTACTTGATAAAGTTGTACGATTACGACGAAATATTGTACAGAAAATAATTATTGTAGTTTCTTTTAAACCTATATATATATATATATATATATATACATATAAAAGTAAAACTAACATTGACTTATGAACGTGCCGGAGTGTGGGTAATTTGACTTCCATGAGTCAGTTTGTTCTAATTCCACATCTTTAGAGTTATCAGAGTAATCGTGTCCTATAATCTACAAAACATTTCCTAAGATCATGTTATTACTGGTCAAGATTTTTGTGTGTCTTGGCGTCTGTAAACTAAGTGCACAAAATGTAATTTATTAATTAAAATATATTATTACACAAGGATATTATATATTCTTTACATTTCGATGTTATGCAGTTAAATTTTTACGCTTTTTATTACAAAATTATATTTTTATGTTAAAGTTCAAAACAAATTAAAAAACACAAAATACCAAATAAAATGTAATTAGGTTTCATTAAAAATATTAATAAGTTTTTTTTTACAGCATATAGTACATTTTTGGTTGTTATAAATTTATAGTTCTTAAATATTTATTGTTCCTAATGTACGTAAATAACATTCAGAATTATTGATATTTCAATTTTAAACGCCATTAGGTTGAACCTATAAACTAAACAAAGCTATCTTCAAATTGTCATTCAAACCAAATTGGGATAGTTTTTCTTATTTGGGTATTGTACTCGGATACGTTAATTCAGATACAACCTTTCTTTTAAAAATTATTCAATTAGGAGCAGAAAAATAGTACTTCTTAAAAATAATCAACTAAATATTATCTAAAGATTTTTATAAATTCTGCACTATGTAAGACTTGATAAAAGTTAAAAATATCTCGCAATATATAAATATTCTTATCAGTGTAAAACAACTTAATCAAATTGATGAGCGCATTAGCTTTTACTGAAATTATTAAAACTTCTACTTTTCATTAGGAGTATAATAAATCTATTAATAATAATGTATGTTATGTTTATTGTTTAAAGTTAACTAGACCTATTATATGTCGGTATACCATTTTATCTCATAAATATTTCGGCAAGTTATTTTACTATGTTGTAATTCTTAAGAAAACAGTATTTCTCAAGCAGAACCTAACGGTATTATGTAATTACGAATATTTAAATAATAATTTTTATGTGGTTTTAGAGCAATATCTTATAATAAAAATAGGTTTAACAAATCTGAAGTGTCTGACGATTAAAGTACTTACATATTGTTTTGAAAGTATATTGGTGTTTTTAAAAGTTTTGAGTTTTGTTATAACAGTAAATTTACGTATTCAAATTTACAAAACGATTCTAAAAATTAAAACTGTACACATAATTCTAGACTGAAATTTTAAAATCACATAAATATGAAAATTATTTACTCTTGATGCCACTATGTGCTTGTTAAATATCCACTCCCCGCAATAGAAAATGATTTCATTGACATGGGACTAACTGACTTATCAGGCGGCGAACAGCAGCTGATGTAACAAACAGCTGTTAACTTCATTACTGGCTCTAACCTGGTACACTTACGTTACATGGTCGAGTTACACTACACTGTTTCAATTCATTGATGAATTTGCGTAGGAAAAACAAAATATATCTCAGCTGGAAATTTTGCAGCAAGTTGTTAGATAAGAAAAATAATAACGTATTTTGTCTAAAAGGAACGATTTTATACTACATATAAAAGGGTCCACGCCAATTTATATTTATCGGAATTTTGCCTGATACCGCTCATAGTATTCAGATTGAAAAACTATCATTTCAAAACGTTTGAGGTAATCAACAAATTTCTATGGATTGTTAAATAACATTTCCAGTTAGTGACTGAGCGTTACCGTGGCACTCCTACTGAGAGTGGAAAAATCTACTGTTTGCTTGTCTAAAAGTCTGTATGTCGGTCCATTTTCTGCGGTTTATGTTGATAGCAAGTGCCAGACCAAGTTCTTCTGTCTTTACTTAGGATCTCCTACTCGTATACTTTTATATAGGAACTCACTGACTCATTACAACTGCCTCAAAAACGAATATAAGGGGTCTGATACACGGCGGAATACACTCCGGTCCATACCGAGTGAGATGAAAACGTCTTTATTATACAGGTGAAGTCCTCTATGTCCTTAACCTCTTGTCAGATAGTAAGCGAGTGAGTCAGTAAATTAGTCAGTGACTCCGTCTATTTCTATCAGGTTTCTATATATATATATATATATATAGTATATATATATATAATATATACGATTCGTAGAGTAAGATTAGGTAAAGGCTCTGAATGTACCATGGAAAGGAAAGTGTCCCATGTTATAGTACTGAGACGAACTAGCGAATAAGTTAAACATAAGGATCTTAACTTTAATCTGATCCAAAGTTCAATGTTGAGGACCATCTTTTCTAAATGGATTCTAGATCATACATCTTCGCTGGCACCTGAATCTGGGGAACAGCGGATTCTCGATACCATTGATGGGAGATATGATATAAGGTTGATAATCGCAATAATAAAAGGTGATCATACATATTCTTATCAAATTATTTTAGTTTTATATCTGCATATACTAAGATAATAGTATACAATTGGAACCTTATAATGTATGTGCAGTTTATTAAAGTTCAAACACATAATATCTTGATTTTGTTCTTTTTAGTTCGTAATGCAACTTTTGACATAAAATGAAAACTAATTAGAACCAAACAATAATTGATATTTCAACTCAAAGATGTAATGTCATATTACATTACATAAATAATTAAAAATATGTATTAAGTGTTGATGGTTTTAAATCAATTCAAAATCTTACACTTGTATTACAGTACATATTATCTTACGCAATATTAAGTTTGTTACTTAAAGACTACTCCTCGATAAAAATGAAGCTATAAGAAAGATGCATTCACACACTTCGGTAAAGCTCTGAAAGAATATTATTTTACTGTTCAAACCATCAAAGGGAGCTCTTTCAATATTAAAATTTGTGGTGGTAAAATATGAATGAGCGGTACGCTTTATGTAACCTTTTTGTGTGAGCTATAGAGAAACTGAGAGAAAACACCTCTTGGAGCAACAAAGGATGGTTCTAAATGGATGATGCTACTGGTTGTGCTGTGGGGTTATGTTGAATAAAACTGTTACAGTGTGTTATAAAAATATTGGGATAAACTTTGTTGATTGATTAAATGGCTTAAAACAAACAACACATTGTCATTAATTAAATTACTCTATCTTATTTGCGCCCATATGTGTTTGCTAGTATTTTCTTAGAACTATAATATTTTACTTTGAAAAGCTGCAATAATTTTGTTTGCATATGGAATTATATGAATTAGACAAGAACCTTAAGTAAATTTATTACCCAAGAGCCATAAGAACGGCTTTTTTAATTATAAAATATTAGATTCTAAATCTTTATTATATTGTAAAGTAATATTTACGTTCTCAATCCTTTTTATGCTGAATTAAAATTTATATATTAAAACCTATGTCATTTTGAAACTATCAAGTTTGAATGTAGTTCTGTTAATAGTATATATAACATCCTTCAAGGTGGAAGGGTTTTAATTGTCTGAGTTTGAGCACTGAAGAGTCGAAGTAATAACTTTATAATCCTTGAGAATTGTCAACCGTATAATTCCTTGTGACAGCCGTGACATCAATTCTTGCCGATGGCAAAAGAAATAAAAGTATTTTATTTTAGTATAATATGGTCATATCAATATAATTGTATTTTACAGAGTATCCATAAATTATTCTATTAAAGTTTATCGTTTGTTATGTTAGGTAAGGAATATCATATCTTGCTTTTTACCCTATGTCTGTCTGTCTGTTTTTTTTAAGGACACATATATTAAAATTGAATATAGGTACCTATAAATTTTAACTTTGTGACATGTTTTGTCTTATCTTTTGGACTAGTTTATAGAAAATGTCATAAAAATACTGTATCAGATTTTAAAATGCCCAATGTACAAACTTTTCAAAAGCTAAAAACTCAAAAATACGAATTTAAAAAGAATATTTTTTGTATATATATATATATATATATATATATATAATATAATATATATATATAATATTGGTAGCTTATGTATATAAGGATATTTAAATATAGTTTAGATCTAGATGAATATCCGGATACCAAATTTATTTCGTTCCGACAAATAATACCTGAGTAATATAAGTTTTATAGTGCCATGCCCCTCAAATATTGATTTAAATGTTTAGAGCTTAAATGTAAAATCCAACACTAATCCTGTTATTAAAAATTTTCATCTGCTGATTAATAATTAGCTTCTCTTAAAATATATACCCAAATCACTCATCTTTAAATTAAGTCCTAAAGATGAAGGAAATAAGTAAGGTTAGTGAGCTGGTATTGTGCCATGACGTAGTCAAAGTTGTTGCGGTTATTATTATAAAACTCTTATATAATATTTTTATTATTTCATATTATTATATTTTGCAATTTTCACAGACTTGATTGATCCATGAACATTTTTCTGCGGGATGTAATTAGTACTAAAGTTTGAAAACTTAATTCCATTACGTTACTGTAAATCATAAATAATAAACAAAGAATAATAAACTAGATTAATAAATATGCTCAAAAGCAAAATGAACCTTTAAGAGTGTAACCATACTATTGTTGACGCTATAAGAGCGTAAGTTGAGGAGTTTTGAAGACGTGGGTGTTAGTGATGTGGGGTTCTGGGAAATTAAGTGATTTGAAGGTGGTTGCAAACAATGTTACTTCACGTTATCAGATATTCAATACGAGAATATAACTTATTTAGTTAAAAGTAAGATCTATTATATTAAGTGAGAATAAAAACCCGATGGGTTTTCTGTAAATATAAATAATGCAACAAAAACTTTTGTTTATAATTTTTAACTCTACTTCTTTACCAAAGCGATGGTTTCTTTTGCTTGACGACCTACATTATATTGTTATGATAGTTTAAAAGTTTTGAGAAAAATGCCTAATATTTTTAAAACTAAAATTAAGAGGAGATCCCATACTGTGAAAATCTGGAAATTCAGATAAATTTATCAAGATAAAAATTGTCAATTAGGTAAAAGGCACCTTTTCAAGAGTCCTGTGGATTTCCTCTCACCAACCTTCAAAAGACATGAGAGAAATATTTTTCTCACCAAGGAGAAATTGTTTAATAAACAAAATAAATTTACAATAAACTATGAAACATCTGCAATATCCAATTGTAAGCAAAATTGTTATAACCTAACGAAGGGCATACAAGCGTGGAATTTTAAAATGTTAATTCTAATTCCTTGTGAGTTTTATTTTACATCCTACTTGTGACAACCTTTTTACATCAATAAAAACGGTTGCAACATAATATACTAACTAAAATTGTATTATTGTAGGTACATAGATTCTCATAACAACCTATACTCAGAAAATATGCGCAATTTTGAAGATCTGGTATTTCCCAAAAATGTGCAAGCAATCATTTGCAATTGTATAATTCACAGTTTTCTAATTTGTTATATTTAGTACTAAACACAAGCAACCAACTCAAATTGTATGGTTCAAAACACTTCATCTATATTTTAGCACACATAATACTAAGAAGTACACATACCGAAAGGATACGACTTCGAAAAGACAAAAAACTGTTCCAAAAAGGAAGGTTGAGTTCGTTGATAAACAACACAATTTTAATATCGTTTTCTAATTATAATAATAAATTTAATTGTAATATATAACAATAGAGTTATAATTGTGGTGTTCTTGTTTCAATGAGGTTATAGAGTATAGACAGTTATTTCCAGCCGTCATTCCAATTTGAGGTACAGAAGAGAGAAATATTTAACAATATCAAAGATGTAACGAAGCTAGATCTTCTTATCAGGGTACCTATTATAAAGTTTTATAAACAAAATGTTTTAGTTCAAAAAACTGATTTTACCAGTCTGACTTTTGGCTGGTAACATTATCTTCAAATGAGGGTTTAAACCATAATTGATTTATAATATGCAAGAGTTCTTCACTCACCTGTAAAACGTATTCTATTATATGTAGAAAATTAAAATAACGCAATATTAAAAATACTTATTCTTAAATAAATATAAACTTAATATAAATTAATTATTGTTTACACTTAAAACTAAAAAAAATGTGAACATTACCAAATTATAACGTGTATTCTGTCTACATAACCTATTACTGTTTCATATCAAAAAATAAAAAGAAACGTCTCCTTTTGAAGGATGAACAAAATAAAATACTGCAAAATCAATTAACAGACTTTTGTCCTCTGTAGGATTCAAATAAATCGAATTTACGAATAATCTCAAACTTTTTCATGAATTTTAAATAATACGTGTCTTTCTTTTACTTAATCTTCAATGTGTAGTGTTTATTAATATCTTGTCCTGTACAAGTGTATCATTGAATTTTCAGTTTCTGCATAATTGTATTTTATAATGCGGTGGAAATTTAATCGTATTCAAGAAATATAAGTAATAAGTGAACTAAGATTTTCCACCTATATACTATGCTATTTTGTGTATAATTATAGTCTGACTCCTAAAGAATTTATTATTAACAAACTGTTTACAAAACCTCAAGTCTAATGAATTGAATGGTATGTAATTTTGTACATACATGTTTGTGTTGCATCTTAAGTGCTCACTGAAACACAGTTTTTGTCGCCCTCACGACTATGTTACACTACCAACCGATCGAGTTTCACTTTATTGTCATGAACGTTTCAGAGAATAGAGTTGTATTGCGTGTAAAAATTCTGACATTTTATATGGCCACAGAACTAGGCCTGTCACCGTCGAAGGACATTCAATGCTCGAACTTCGTGTGGGAATCCCGCTGTTCACCTCTTCAGAGGATTAACTCTGAGGAGGAACATTTTTAACGGTAACTGGAAAAGCTGCAGGCGTTCTTTTAGAAAAAACCTCCAGTCAACCTTGAGGACCGGCGGAAACGTCAGTATTGAGACGCAATATGTGTACCGTTAACTAAATTTTATATAATGTAAATTGCACAACCTAGTCAGCCAGTATAATTTAATATTATTTTTATCCAATGTTCCGGAACTAAATTATCGGCGGAGTAACTACCTAATTGGCACGCGTATGAATATTTTCTTCTAACCCTTTGTAGCAGCCCAACTATGTGACCGATCAGACCTCGCGCGCTTTGTCCGTAAGTAAAATTTATCTTTTCGTATTATAAAATTAGCCCTTTGATGCCAAACGTCTAAAAAAATTAATGTAACGTAAAGTAAAGTTGTAAATAGTAAAGTAACTTACCCTTGAAGATCTTTTATTTGCTTGATTTAAATAGATAAAAGTTGTGGCGTCGTCCTTCTGGCGAGCACGTTGTTGTAACAAGTAATTTGTATCATTAAATGGCTAATACCGTCGCGAATTTGTTTTAGGCGAGTTCACGTGTCCCACGTGTTTCACGGCTCACAGGGCACATATTACTTGAGTAGATGGCTACCAGTTTCATAACTTCTACTCATCTTCTAGTAATCACCGACTAGAAATAACCCTTCTTAGACTACAGCTTCATTGTCTCGTGCCAAGACGCCGACACCCGGGTTGTGAGTCTACACATTGCGAAGGGAAGTAAAATCTTAATGTCTTATAAAGTAAAACATCGTAGGCATAATTCCAGAGAACATTGGATATTTTAGGCCCACCTATAAGATATACATTTTTAGTTCTTATATTCTAATTGGCAGCAACGTGGCAAGGCATATATGTAATTTACCATCTAAAAGTGGTGCTTGTAAGTTTTAGTAAATTAAATTGAACTCATGAGTAAACTTTGAAATTCGAGTATTTATTACTACGACCTCAGAAGTCACCACCCCCGTGTGTTATCGTCATTCGGTACATATGTAAGAAATGTCCACGCCTTTGGACCTATCGACCCGATCGCTTCTCGTTGCTGAGGATATATTCTGGCAGTAGCCTATCTGGGATACAGCTAACGAAATGTTTCAAGACTTGTATGGCTACACTACAAAATTGAGCTGTGGTACCCAAATCTGTAAACCCTAGGCAATGGTTGAGATCATGAGTCAATATTCATTTGAGAGCCCCCTCTCAAGAGACTATCACAAGCTGTGACTCATAATAGCCAATGGCCATGTTAAGGTTAAGTGAACGGGGTAGGATTCAATTGGAAATGGGAATTTTAATCCTAGCCTAAGCGAGTATCTAAAATATCTGCTTGTTAATAAAGACAGTAATTTTTCCTGAAACCCCTAGTGACGTACGTCCAAATATGATGTACAATATTAATTTATAAAATTGTAAAGATAAATTTTTAATGTATAGTTAACTCTCAATGACAGTTCCTGATTTCAGGGATATCTGAATATACTTCGGTATTCTTTTCCACCCTTCGTATTATAGAAAATTAGCAATAATTTTAGAAACATCTCAATAATTACCAAACTTTAAAATATCAAGCTATTTATAGGATAATATTGTTTTAATAAAAATATGTTATTATATATTACACAATATAAACTGCATTGCAATAATTAATTGTTTTTACGTTGTTTTAAGTATTAGGCTTTGTTATTTTTTTACTTATACATACGTATATTGCCTTCAAATTTCAAAGATTACTGGCAAAGTAATCACGAATTATAAAATCAAACCGCTTTAATGCCTCAAAAGCATTAAAAGATACTGTTTTCTTGTTAAGAGTAATTTAAGGGTGTATTATTAAAATAATGTATTTAAGAGACTCTCCACAGGATATGATTAGTTTACGTCATGCCATCGCTGAGTAATTAAGACTCGAATAACATTAAGAAGTTTTCCTATTACAGCTAAAGATTCGTTTAATCAGATTCATAATGTTATTATAAAACAAGTTATAACAATATGATAACACTAAATGTATATTTACATATAACTAAATCATGGCTGCAGTGTATTTTAAATGTTTTTAAAATATTTAGTTAGAATTTTGCGTGTACTTTTTTGTTATATTCGGCTCTTAAAACCACACTAATATTTTGAAGAAAAAGATTTTTGAAGGATTGAAACTAACAATGCTGTGACATTGATTTCAAATTAAATTTAAAAAGCTGATACATGTTTACGTTATACCAGTACTGCAGAGACATGGCGGCTTCGCCCGCTGCGATCCAACTGTAGACAAAAATTTACGTGGCGTGGCGTTGATCTATTCCCAGCTATGATATGAAAATAAGCCACTATTTTGGATCCCTCCACTGCCCCAAGTTTGTAATCTTTAGATTTGTAATATAGTCACTACCCTTTACTACTACAAACACACTAACACATATGCCCTAACCCAATTACATTATGACATATGGTCTGGGAGCATGGCGTACAGCTACTTTCCCAACCTTTTATATTGAAAAAACTTTATAAAAAATTGTTATTCACTTAAAATCTAAACAAAATAATTCTAAATAAGACGCAATTGTAACATGGTAAATTACATTTAATGTATTTAGTAGAGCCGTGTGCATTAAAAGGTTAACTTTACTATTATATAATCAAATCAAATCAAATCAAATATTTATTTGTTGTAAACATGTTCACATGTATAACAAAGTCAACTTAAAAGGTTACTTAACCTAACTTAAAGAGTTAACAACTTCGTAAAATTCTGTTACATCGTATAAGCAGGTTGCAACTAGAAAGTTCTTTAGTTTTTGTCTAAATCTAGTGAGTGGCAGCTCTTTAATACCTTCCGGCAAAACATTAAACATTTTTATGCCTTGGTATAGAAAACTCTTCTGAGTTGCAGAGTATCTGCATCGTTCACTTATAAGTTTATTTTTGTTTCTAGTTGCATAGTTATGGACCTCAGACATTGCAGGCAAAAGTGCCAAGTTCCTCTTAACAAACAAGAGTGTGCTAAATATATACATAGAAGGCAATGAAAGGACACCTAACCTAATGAAGAGCTCTTTACAGTGGGCCTGCCAGTGTGCATCACAAATCAGACGGATTGCTTTTTTTTGCAGCACAAAAAGCTTCTGTACATATCCATGGTTTGCCCAGATTGAAGTTCCATAAGAGAGGTAGCTATGTATGTGGCCATAGTAAACACAGAGCAGAACACCAACAGAGACACTGCCTTTAAGTGCTCTGATCATGAAAATGCCTTTTGAAATTTTGTTCGCAAGACTGTCAATTTGCTGATGCCATTTAAGATTGCTCTGGACTGTGAACCCCAAGAATTTTGAGTGGGTTACTTCCCCCCGATTGCTAAGGCTGAAAGCAAGATCCTGAGTTTTCCCGTCATTAAGGCTTAACTTATTTGCATTACATTACACCAGTCATGAATGGTTTTAGTTTTGGTGTCGATTAATGTAACCCACATTTTCTGCACTGTTACCCTGGACACACACTGCCAAATCGTCAGCAAATAGAAATGATTTTACTGAATGAGCATTTAGGTTGTACGGCAGGTCATTAACATAGAGTATGAAAAGCAAGGGTGTACTTGCATAGAGTATACCCTTGTATAACATAGAGTATAACTTGAGTAACATAGAGTATAAATACTGTACTTCTATTAATTCATTTGTTTTACTTTGTCACATTGATTAGGTGATAAAATTCAACAAGAATTATTAAAATTGATCAATGTAGGCTATATGGGGGAAACAGTCCATCATTGACAGCCTGACCAGGTTGTGAGTGCGCGAGGGAAATCGCTTGATCAGCGACGGTTAGAATCCTTTAGGGGCTACGGTTCACCGATCACAGTATAGTAGACACTAAGTTTGTTTACCCGAACTCTCTATCCCGTATCAAAAACCATTATTGAGCTTTATGTAAATATACCGACAGACATCCATTCCTCTTACTTGCTTCGCTTACTTAATCATGATTGATGGTGCGTAATCGGTTTTAATATGTTTCATTTAGAAAAATTAAAAATGCCACCGTTCTAAAACGAAAAGTAATATTCTTTTTGACATTATTTTTTCAGTGCCCTTAGATTATCTTAACATAAATGTCAATATTCAAGTTTTTTCGTATTAACGATTTTGAAATATGCTTTTAAAAACAAACCAAAGTATATGTTTATAAAATTAAATTCGACTATTGCCATTACATACAAATTTAATGAAAGTATATAAAAAGCGCTTTACAGGTACTTGGTCTTCTGATCATATGTTAGTTTGGTTATTTAAATGCATATGTGACAGAAACGGCCAAGTACAATATTGAATCGTAAAAAGGAAGAACTCTGCTGTGTGTGGTAGCACACTCACCCGGCAAGTGAGAGATCCGGGTTCATGTCCTGGCGGAGCAAGAACTTTTTGTGATTCAATGTTTATTAAAATTAAATTCGGCTATTGCCATTTTATACAAACTTTATGAATGTATAAATATTTTTCTTTTAATTATGGAAGTTTTAGATTCTGGAATTTATTATCGGAGGAATAACAGAAAATCTCTCGAGAATTCTCCCATGTGGACGATGACGATTGCAACAGGGATATTTCCATGAAATCTATTTAAAAGTTTACGGAGTGTGCTTAGATTAGCTAATGAAAACCGAGGAACTGTTCAGTTCACAGCAGACTTCAAAAATATCTAGTAATCATTGGACATTCTTACATCTGCCATTCAATTTTTGGTCCAGTTAATCTTCTTCATTAGATCTGAAAACGCACTAGCCGCTGTTAAAATTGAGGTATCATATGTGCTTTTAATATTGTAGGCATTCTCTGGCCTCAATACAGCTACAGTAAATATGATTTTACTTGGACAAATAGAGTTCAGTTTTCTGTAATCATATCACTTCTTCTTGATTTCCTTTGTTACCTTGATAGGGTAAGTAGGTTTCAAATTTGACAAGCATCAACAATGTAACAATAATATATGCGATACAAATTCGACGATATATCTAAAAAAATGTCGTATACAGTAATACAGACAATTGATTATATTAATGTAATTACTAAAGTCTATAAGCGTTGTGGAACTTTTTATGGAGTCTGTTCGAATAATAATTAGATAAATGCTTTAAAAAACGCGTTAATTTGTTATACCGTACAACCTTTCATGCAAGTATTCCGTATGCTTTCTATATCAGTAAATTAAATAATTTTCATTAAAATCATCCAAATGTTGTTGCTGTGTATCGAACTTATTTGAAATATACAATATGTTTTTCCACGGTATTTATGCTTACTTAAACTTAAAATACAAAAAATAAGCGTTGTGGAACTTTTTATGGAGTCTGTTCAAATAATAATTGGATAAGTGCTTTAAAAAACGCGTTAATTTTGTTATACCGTAGAACCTTTCATGCAAGTATTCCGTATGCTTTCTATATCAGTAAATTAAATAATTTTCATTAAAATCATCCAAATGTTGTTGCTGTGTATCGAACTTATTTGAAATATACAATATGTTTTTCCACGGTATTTAGGCTTACTTAAACTTAAAATACAAAACATTAGTCAAGGTGTGCAATACTTTATGCTATTCTAAAATCATGGGGTAAGCAGCTTGAACAACAAACTTGTCTTTAGGATGAAACAGAAAAACGTATTAAAAATGCGACTTTCCTTGTCAGAGTATAAAGAGGGAGATCAAACATCAAGTGGAGAAACCGTATGAACCTGTTACTTTTGTTGGAAAGCATTAAAGTGTTAGCTTGTTTCGTTGAGTACAAACTATAGGAAGATTGCTATTGAAATATTTATGTAAACATAAAATATTTTTGAAGAAGTATAGGAGGGAATCAGGTAAACCAAAAAAATATGTTAGACAATATTTTCATCTTTTGTTTTATACTACGCAGTTACCCGCGGCATTGCATGTGATCCCTATCGAATATTATTCTTTAAATTCCTGAAAATAAGAAATGGTAATTGTACAATATTACGATCTCCTAATCTATTTCAGTACAATTGGATTTTGAATTAAAACAATGTTTTGAGGTCCTAAAGTCGGAGAGTGAAACAATTTCTATAAGTAACAATGAAATACTCAAATGTCTCTGGAAACATTCCAAACCATTTAAAATACATTTAAACATTTCAGAAAACACTGAATTATCTTTGGCCATTATGATGCTGGAATATGGTGGATCCCCGTGATCATATCGTAAGTGCTTATGGTCTACATGAATTAATTGTAAATTTTCAAGAGGTTCGAGAGATAAAAAAATTGCGATTGGTTCTTAATTTTACGTTTCTCGCGTGGAAGACCACGTATAGTTCGAATGGATTAGATTTCATATGTCATGTAAGACTTTTCCTTGATGTCACGATAAATAATATTATTATTATTTAATATTAAAATATTATATATATATATATATATATATATATATATATATATATATATATAAAGCCAACGTCTATCCAAAAAATTCTACGGGTCTAAGGTATTTTTGGTGCCTTAGTAGGTTGTTGCCAAATTGTTGCCCCAATCAAGAAAATATATACTTGGGTAGGTACAAATTAGTCAAGAATACATATTTAAACATCGACCATTCAATTAGTTTTAGCTCACAAATAATTGGGACAATATTCAATCTTCTTCAGTTACACTTATGACGAAGGGGATAATTGGCGACGGTGTTGTATTTCACTGCTAACATCATTAAGTTACTTCCTTCAGACTGTAACGCAAATTACATAATGATGAAGTTTCTCACTGCTGATTTAATATGCATAAATTAAAATAAATACATACAACTTCTTACTTCTTAAAATACAAGAAGTAACTTCTTAAATACAAAACTATTTCTTATAAAGGATAAAGTTGAGATCGCTATAACCAGAATTGTTTTAACATTTACCGAAGTATACCAAAAACTTATATCAAACAATACACGCACTCATATATATATATATATATATATATATATATATATATATATATATATATATATATAATTGTATTTCTGGTGCTATGGTGTTATTCCCAAAAAAATAATTATGTACTTAATAAAACCAACAGACTGCATTTCCATCCACAGCTATGAGTGGCCTAAAGTGAATTATTTACAACTTTTTTTGGTTCCTCATTATGTCGGTGAGTTATTTCTCAGTCTAATGTATACCGTTGTTGTGGATTTACTAGTGAACGGATTGGAAGTGTGGACCATCAGAAGACTTGGTAGTGCACCACTATCCAGTATGTCATTACACGTGATATGTTCGTATACCCAACTAAAGTCAGCTTGATATCATTCGAAAGACGACAGTCTAAGGTCAAAATTATCATTCTTATTGTATCAGTTAAATCACGAGTTCCTCAAATTTTATATGGCTAAAATTATTACCATAACTAGTTAGAAATCGTATAATAATTGGTCTTTTTACAAAAACGTGACACTTGGATAAGTTCTTGCTTCACAATCCATATTTGCTATATCAATCTGTTTCTTTATTTCATTCTATAAATTATATCAACATTTATATACCTAATCAGTATCGTGTACCTCATAAGTGAAAAAGGCCGCCTAATGAATTCTGTCAAAAAATTTCATTTAGTATCTGGTATTTTGGTTTGTGAATCCACTTGCTATGATCACGGAATCACTGCGCTTGCTTGTTTCCTCAAGTTGTAGTTACGGAGTGAATGGTATGTTGAATCATTCTAATGAACATCCGTCCCTTCATTTTTGATCATTCAGCTATTGTAAATATGTCGTCCGATCATGTCTTACGAAACCATAGTTTAATACCATAAATGTACACCTTCATATTTTTTTCGTGAAAAAAATTCTAGAATTAGCTAATTGATTACAACTTGCCACTTCTACCATTTGTAATTAGGTGAAATAATACTGTTTGTCATTTTTATATGCACCACACGAGTTATTTATTCATGAACGTAAAAGTTCATGTAACATTGCATCAAGAAAATGTATGTGCATACACAATTCAATGAAACCTACTTATGTTAGAAGACAATTAAGAAGGGCTTTATAATAGTGTTTAAATTGATAGTAAACGTTAAATAGTAACTTTGCCTTAACTAACTTTCTAAACCTATGCCAGTTAGTTATGTGAGTTGTAAATTATAGTCAAACATATTCATTCAAGTCGTAATAACTTTTTGTAGCACATTTTTAAGTAGGCTATGTTTCTTTTTTCTTACATAGAATACTAATAAACTGTTCTAGTGCTAAATACTATAGATTAAATTTGAATGAAATGCATATATAATACGTAGGTGCAATTAATACGTCTCAATTCAGATTTGAATGAACTATCAGAAATTGTATACCAGAGGGGAACAAATTAAATTTGCATAGGCAAAGAAACTATAAATTCGATCATTTAAAATGTACACGGTTTAAATACACATTAATGTTTATTAATGTGCATGTGAAACATAAATCGTTAATACTGTTAATACTATTGAAGCATCTAGGTTTTTTTGTAGTAAACAAATATTTGAAAAAGCGGTCTGTACAAGAGCCGCGATGTAGCATTTACTCGTATTGTAGTTTATCATGACAAATTCTATACCAATAGTTTCTAGAGGTGAGAAAAAAAGCTAAATTATTGTAATACGTTATAGGGTGCAACGTCAAATCTTATTGTTTGATTACGAATAGTATATAAACAATACAAATGCAACTGCTAGAACCAGAGCTTTCGTGTAGCTGATTTTATAGTTATATGGCGTTACTGTAATGGTTTACAGTATGTGTAGTGATCATTTATAGGCAAGGAAGGAAATGAAATTACTTACCGTTTTCATGAAAAGTAACTAGAGTTATGCTACGAATAGTACATATATCAATATTCTTGTGCAATATTCGATTTTTATAGTGCATGCACCCTAATGGGGACGTAAAAAGAGATGTATGCTTGTACTTGATAAAACAAATACACTTTTTTTACTAATTTGTGTAAATTTTAGATTTTATTATTAAGTAAAAACTTTGCAACACTAAAACAAAATATTTCGAACTATTAATAAAACTAATTTTTTTACTTCACTTTTGCCAAATAAAACCATAAATAAGTTTTAAATATTTTTAAAATTTAAAAACCATATATTTCTTTATAGTACAAAACCTTTTCATTGTGATATATCTGATAGGATCTTTGTGTTGGAGATTATTTGTTTATACAAGTTAAAACGTACCTTTGAAAATAATTATTTAGTAATGGTTTAATTTTTTCCATCACACACTTCCCTATATTTCACGATCCTTCACTCAGTCTACGTATTAGCTACCAATTTTTATATTAATACATGTGTACAGACGTGTCGGTTATCTTAACGATGTAAAAATCAATTTTAAAACAACATTCAAAAAACATAACAGTAATAAGAAAGCATTAAAGCGACATCATTTATTTTCCTTTCGCATCTGTATCGTTTTTTAGATTAACATTTTTATAACTATCCATAACAGATATGGATTAAAAAAATTATGAAAGTGTAATTTGAACAATAGACGTACGTGTAATGAACAAGCGTACATTAATTGTAAAGCTTAATTACGCGCTGAGTTAAAAATGTACTGGATTTATCCAGTCACATCTAAAGTATTCATCAAAATTAAATTCACAACATGAAAGCATACTAATGTAATATATATATATAAATAAGGTTTAAAATATTGCTCTCATTAACTTTTTGTTACAAAATTCATGAAATGCCATTGCAATTTAATAACTTAATGGTAATTTAATATATGTGTGTTACAATTATTGAGCTTTATAAATTATGATTAAGTATTTAAACATATAACAAGTACAATAACAATTTTCATAAAGTATTTAGATATTTGGAGTTTTTAGGCAAATTAAAGAATTATGTTTATAACATCTTACTGACACTTTTAAATGAACATTTATTTAGATTACGGCCTATTTACTACCTACAGCCGAATTGAATTGCATATACATTTCTACCGTAAAGTATCAACATGCCCTTATACCTACATTTTTACTCCTACCTTTATGTGATAGTAATAAAGCAAACCGTAACTCTCACAATATTTTGAGGCCTTCGTAGTATAGTCGGTACTTCTCATATTCGGTACGTAAACGAGCACGTTGCTAGAGGTACGAACCGTTAGTCTTGACAGTTGACTATAAACTTCAGTTTATATCTTGGTAAACGTATATTCTATCTTTTTGTTCGTTTTATACTTTAAAAGAGGATCTAGAAGGAATGTTGGCTTTACAATTTTAGGTATAAATATGTCACGATATTTTCCTATTAAAATCACCATTATTAAAGTATTTTTATAAATATTACTATTTGTAATTATAGAATTATGATATAAGGGAATGAATCTTACACAATTTAATCTAGATTGATGTGCACAGTTTAATATCGATAAATATTATGACTTTAATATTTATTTTAATTTCTTCGTACAGTTTTGCGTATGAAAATTATTAGTGAAAAATACTATAAGAATGTCAAAATATTGTGCCATTAGGTCACGTTACAAATAGTTGTAAGTAATGCATATCATCATGTTTTCTACCTGTGTTTCTATAAGACTAAGAATATTCCCTTGGGCAGTCTGACCAACAGAATTCCAAGCACGTAGTATAGTTGCGGCTATACCGTTGCTACTGCATTATATAACACTTCCGTAACCACAGTAACAGCCGGTGGTTTGTTTACCCGTAATTAGGTTAACTCCACTTCTTTGTCTTAAAATTCTATAAACGAAGTAACGTAAAATCGTGAATCTAACTACATCCATTTAGGTCAGCTAAAATAATGTATTGAAGGAGGGTCTTCTGTTATTGGGAAACTTGTTGCAACACAAAGAAACTGTACAGTCAAAATTATTGGACGATTGTGTAATTTCTTTCTATTGCGTTAAAATAATATAGTATCTATACATATTCTTTTATTAAAGACATCAGGTTTAACAGGATCTTTTAGAAACGTAAAGTTTTATCAATTAAAAATATAATTGTTAAAATATTCTCTAAACGCGTAGGGACAGTTTCAAAAATAATGAAGAACTTTAACTTGATCATCAGTAACAAAGAGTCTTCTGATACATTAAAAATTCCCAGTATATATTCATGTGGCATGTACTACTGTTGTCTGGAATAGGTACAGAGCCTACTCTTATTTATCTTTCGGGAGTGTGCAGAAACGTTGATTTGAAAATTTCCTTGATGGGGAAAATCTACAAAAGGAGCCTTGACTTTTCCTTGCTTCAATTTTGGTGAACTGTGAAAAACCTTTTATTCCTATACAGTTTTGTATTGACACTATATATGTGGTGAAAATGCAGGTTCAGAGTTCCGAGATGCACATTATGTAACGAATACCTGTTAATAACTTTCCATTGACGATTTTGTAAATGTTTAACTGAACGTTAAAATAGCAAGTGAGTTGAGGTTGTGGTATTTATTATTGTACTCAGATGATTTCAAATAATTTCTCAGGTTTTGAGATTTTGAGACGACTATTGTACTAACAGTTATAATTGTATTAAAGGGTGCTTGTACTAAGTAAAATTTTTAAAAGGCGTTACATGTTTCGAAATCAGATTGTTTTTGACATTTCATATTTAACGGTTATACTGATTAGGTTTCATTAGTCGGAGGAAATAATTTATAATGCATACCACCCTTTTTAGACATGTATACAATGGCAAAAATGTATTTCTTGTCTCTAAAGAAATTATTAAATGACTTTTGTAGTTAAAAACTGCCGTTGATAATAGGTAACATTGTAATAAATTGATGAATAGATATATTTTAAAATTTATTTATTTAAAGAAATAGAATATTATTTAAACACGCCTTTAGAACACTGAAGTCTCCTTCATTACAAAAGTCATAATACAGACTCAACAGAGCGTGTCAAGTTTGCAGCTGAAAGCTGATGAATTCATTTGAATAAGCGTTGGGACAGGCTGCATAGCTGCTTCTCATTAATACACTCAAAAATATGACAACATTTCACAAATGGACTAATAAATTGCAACTTGAAATTATCAATTTACACGTCAATAACTGTATAATTATAATTTGTATACTATATTCCATTTGAAATAACCAATATATGTTCTGAGGGAAATACATTATTAATGTAATTCTTTTATTTGTTTACACTGAAATTCAAAGCAAAATATTTTGCAACAAGCAATTCTATATAAATCAAATATTAAATTCTAAAGATGAAATTCTAAAGATTAAATCAAATGTTACGATTGAAGCGTTATAACTAATTTTAAGAGTAATTTGTTTAAATTGTTTAAAAATGAAGATATAATTTATATATTTTTTTTAATATAGCCTAGAACAATGTGTTTATTATTCAATTTGCATTTAAAAGTTTCGTCGTAAAAATACCTCAAACATTACACAATATTACAAAAATATGAAATTTAAATTTTTAAATACAACGTTATAACTACCAACGTTGTCGCAAAATAGTAACCACTTTCTTTATTGTATAAATATTCATCTTCGTTAAGAAAGAAAATGCCACCTATTTTAACAAAATGCATGGTTTTAGCAACATAAACAAATTAGAAAAACTTACCGTACGTAAGATGCAGGACACGGTCACCCATGATCACCAATTTTTATTTCTGTTCCTACTCAAAGCATGCATAAAATGTTCATATTACACGATCCTAATCCATCTAAGTATCAGATTGATTAGATCTAGATTGATACACATTAACTGGGTTGAAATTTCAGTGACAAAACCTAAAGTTTTATTATGCACTCAACAATAGTTTCTTCCTTCTACGAATTTCCGCAATGTTATAATAGGGAATTCGATTTTTTAAGTATACCGGTATTAATAACCTGTAATCAAAATACGTATTTAACAATTTACTGTGTAGATATGTATGTATATATTTCTATGGCAAAATGTTACAAATATTCTGCACAAGTGGAAACTGTAGTTTATAGTAATTATTTTTTCATAAATTGTTTATTTTTTTATTTCTTTGATCGAGTTCTGTTTGTTTGGTTTTTAATCAATGGTGTTTTCAAGATGGGTTTCGAGAACCTGAAAATTAAAAAAGTATAAATATTTTCTACAATTTCATCTTACTTTGCTACAGAAGTTACAAAATTTTTTTAATTAAAATATACAGTAATTCTTGAGATAATGGGCCACTTGCTTGAAATAAATCAACTTTTAGAAATCACTAAAACCTAAAATAAAGTATACTAAACTACTCAAACAATAACAGCAATGTAAATTGTGGATTTTAAATTGAACAACAGCGAATCCGAAGTATTGTGGTATCAAACTAGAAATATTAGTTAGTTATGACATCTAGAAACTGCAATGTTGTATAGTTTCATATTCAACCTCATTTCGACAAAAATAATGGTGAGTGTTCATGTTGTGAACCCTCATAATTGCGTCTATTATTTTCTAACTTTTTTTTTTTCCTTTGGGATATTGGGGTGGATTCATAGATCCTCACACGTCAACCTGAGCTTATTGTGTGCCCCTTTGATGTTAGAGGGGTAAGCCTATCTTCGTGCCCTTAATTAGGCTAAGAAGCTTTTCCCCGATACTAGCATCTGGTTCGTCGCCTGGTTGTTTATCACCGAAAAGAGCCCTTCTCCTTGCTCCCAGTCTCTCACAGTCCAGTATTATGTGTTTTGCAGTCTCTTCAGACTTATTGCAGAGTCTACACTCCGAGTCCTCATTTCGTAAACCTAGAGTGTTTAGGTGTTTCCTGAAGTGGCCGTGTCCAGTGATCAAGGCAATCACTTGCTTAACCCGATCCCTGCCCAGCCCCATCAGCCATCTGGTGAATCCGGAGCTAGAATCGGCAAGCAGTCTTTTGCCGAGTGCTTGTCCTTGGTGACTCTGCCACCGCAAGCGGTGTGTCTTCCTGGACCATTTGTTTATACTTTGGTAGGCGGCTGACTTGCTTATACCACAACTCGGTTCTGGACCGGTGTATGGCATGCTTGCTCCGCTTTTGGCAAGCCTGTCGGCGCATTCGTTGCCACCTATGCCTGTGTGGCCCGGTACCCAACCAAGACGCACACAGTTGCGTGATCCAAGCTTGCAGAGAGTGTTAAAGCACTCCCACACAAGCCTGGATGAAATGCTGTTGGAGTCAAGAGCTTTAAGAGCTGCCTGACTGTCTGACATTATACAGATGTTCATTCCCTGGTACCTTCTGGTGAGGCCTAGGTTGGCACAGGCTAGGATACCATAGATTTCGGCTTGAAATATGGAGCAGTTCCGACCCAAACTGCCGCAAAGGGCAGTTCTAGGGGATTGACTAAACACTCCATATCCAGTTCTACCCTTAATAAGCGAGCCATCCGTGTACCAGACAAAGCTCTTTCTTATTGTTGGGATGTTATCTTGCGATTTCCACTCATCTCTGGAGTAGAAGTCAACAGAGAATGGCTTATTGAATACGAACTCCGTTCTCATTGTGTCGGAGACCATTTCGAGAATAGCGCTTGGGTTTTCTAACTTAATAATAGAATGTTCAGGGAGATACTCTAAGATAAAAAGAAACTTACTTTTACTATACAACTTTTACTTACTAAACTTTACTTTTTCAAATAGTTAATATAATCTTAGATTCCTTCAATTAAATTCAATAAAATACTACTTCAACCAGCTGGATTGAGCAATTTCGGCGCGATAACTTTTCAATCATGAAACTTCAAGTATTTTATAGGATAAAAAAGTACGATTTAAGAAAACATGTTTGAAATAGACTTTTCATATGTATATAGATGGATCAAACTTTCAAAGCATTTTTGTTTATAGAATCTTTAAGGAGTTGAAGGTACGTCCATCAAAACAACTGAGAATAAATGAAAATTACAGTGTCGAAGTGGCATTTGTACTGCCAGCCGTTACACTGTTGTTTGCTAACTTAGGTAATTTATTCCAACACATAATGACATGAAGTCCATGGCCTTACGGTACTGTTGGCTATCGCATTTCAATACTACATTTCACAGTTACCATAGGGTTCAAATTAGTTGCCATTATTTCGTTGTTTCAGAGTATAAACTCAATTTTATCATACCAATTACCAAATTGTATCTCGTATATTTTTCCTTTATGCCTCGTAAACTAATAAGAGATTCCTACAACAGCCGCCGCGTAGTTACCTGTGATTGAGTAAGGTGTTTTGGGTAAGAAATCAAATGCTCCATTAAGATTCTTCTATTATATCTCGCTGTTCTCTTTATATGTTGTCTAAAAAGTACTATAAAGAGAGCATTACCAAATACAATCAGGACAGTGGGTAAATACTTCAATGTACTAATGCATTTTTCGTTAGTAAAGTATAAAATAAACCACCAAGCTCGATATGGTTACGGCTTAATCTTATGGACAAATGAATTCCTCATAATTGAAAAATATTTTTCTCATTTAAACTGTATTTAAAGAAAATATTATTTCTGAAATGTGTTACAATAGAAATAATACGATTTTTTCATAACTGAAGTGTGTTTTACTCTTTAGGTACACAATGTCGCAAAAACACAAATAACGGAAGCAATTATTACAATTGATGAGTAAAAATTAAAAGCAAAAAAACTGTTTTTAAAACTAAACGATCAATTGAAGCGCAAAAGAAACCTATGACACAACTCAAAAGTTTTGCTGAAACCCGTGATACACGCACGATAAGAATAAGAAAATAAGATTCATCAATAAGTATCAAGTCATTATGATGACCTGCTGCACGACTAGCAGCATACCTGCAGAAAAACCATGAGTTAAGGAACATAAATAAAACACGTTCTTTAGGAGGATTTATATCTACCTTTTTCTCCAGGTTTCAACAATCTATAAGACATAGGGTATTAAAACAAACATAAAAAATGTAAGACCATGCCACATACTAAAATTGCTAAAAACTAAATTTTAAATAGGATATGTTGTAAGTACAGCATCAAGCATATACCTGACTGGTACATCACCAGCATTAAGTTCGGAAATGAACCCATGAAGATGCCACTGCACAGAATGAAGAGAACAGTACAATACATGTCATATATACCAGAGGAGTTGGAAGACTGGGGAGAAAACTTCTGCGGTATCGCATCATATAAAACAAAAATAACAGGAAATATTGGTCAGAAGGAGGAGGGATGAAATACAACCGTCTTAGGCCTTTGCTTTTGTTCTGATCTCGGTCAATGTCTGTAGAAAAATGTATTTGTTTTTATTGTTGAAAATTTTAGATTTTCTGGTTAACCTAGTTTTAGTTCTCTTGTCTCATATTTACACTTTTATGCCAGAAAATAATTAAGTTCATAAACTAGGTGATAAATATCCTCACCTAATCACTTAAGAGCTCACAAAACACTCATCAACATAAACAGTCACCGCAAAGTGGCTCTCTGGACAATAGCTCCTTAAACGGTACGGTAAAATTCAACAGCGTCTGATCTTCAGACTTCTTCGTAAAGCGATCTTCATTTAAATTTAACTGCTGATTCAGAAGAATAATATAACACTAATGCTTTACAATACCTCATTTTACTCAATTTTTCCTCCTCGGAGTTAGTGGAATATTCAAGAACCACCCTCTAAGTTAGTTACTCAGACTTTCTTATAAAGTCTGTTTTAAATGTACGTAACAATATAAAAATAGCAAAATACTAAAACTTTGGTGTATAAATATTATGTGCGTCAATTATGGTTACTCTGTTTCATGATTTCAATTTATAAATGTAACTTAGATTTAAGTCATAGAAATAATGAGAAATGTTGAATCTACTGAAAGAAGTATATTGTTTAGTGTATAGAGCCTTTGTAAAATTTAAAAAACTCTCTTATTGAATTGAAAGTAAATAAAATAAAACTGTTAAGAGACGTGTGCTATACATAACCCTAAACTGTTGTACATAATAACAATAATAAGTTAGCCTTCCTCTAATGAAAAGGATTAAACCATTTATACAAAAGATTGGAATATATTTTAAAGCTCTTTTAATTAGTCTATCCTCGAATGGCACTTCAATAAAACGAGGTTAACAAAGGAGACGTGTCTTCTCACTGCTACGGTAGATAAAATTATTTTCTCGCACTTACTTTAGTGTACATTAAATCTTGAATTTACTTTAAAGCTTTTTATTAACGGCGTTTTCAAAGAAACGTGGGCACTTTTACATGTTGAACACTACTATTCAGTTTGTTTTGAAGAAGTCAAAAGCATTTTAAATGTGTAAGAAATGTTTCAAAGGAGTCTAAATAATGTGTTTCTGCAATAAGTAGGTAAATTATCATACATTAGGTAAAAACCTCTTGAAAACTAATGATTTGTAAATGTATCAATATACAATTTTAGCTGCGCCTACCGTAGTCATTTCTTTGAGCCTTCTTCCTGTTCCGATAATTGGGATCTCTTATGCAAATGCACAGAGATCCTTGTTGAGCAGTTTTCAGTCTAGTTCGTTACATTTCTCACTAATGAACTATCACTCAAGACTCTATGTTAATGCCCTTGATATCTTGCATGAATTAATCCAATTGAATTAATCAGCTGGATCAAGGAAGCCAAGACTTTCAGCCTGGGAGAATAGAGCTGAAAAGGATGGCAATTAATGAAGTCTGTTCCCTCGTCTACAATAAATAAGGTATCATGAACATAAAATTCTGAATTATTTCTAAAGCCAACATTTGTAAAAACTTGAATTGAATTTTTTTTTATTTTTACATTTCTTGACTTATTTTGATGTTTACTACATATATATTTGCCAAAAATTAATCAGAAAAATTCTGTCCTTCCATGTATAATATAGCAACTAATTCACGGCTCAAGAAGAAAGAATGATTGTATATACAAGAGAGTTTTTAGCTGAGTAATCAAGCAGTGAACAGAAGATGATCAAACAAATAGCCGATAACTTTATTACTGATTTTAACTTGGAACATGCACGTGATGTGGTCGATTTACACCACAGAGCAATACTTCCAGAAAATTCACAAGTGAAAGAATGTAATATTGAATAGATAGTAAAAATGTTCTTTTACTTTTAATTTTAGAATTCCTAAATTCAACAGTTTACTGTTCACAATAAAACAAAAACTAAGCAGTATAAACAATTAGTATTAAACAAAACTAGAATACAATCCTACAGTATAATTACAGCACCCAATCCTAAAATATATATTTATAAATATATATATTCTCCAAGTGATATTGTCAATAACACCATTTCTTACATGGTACACTATCTTTATCTCACCAGTGGCAAATAACACTCTACCTACACCTTCTTTACCACCACTTCAGTCTTTTCTGCTATGAAGACGATCTCATAAATATGAAGACAACATTATGAATATTACACTTTAGCCATAATTTTAAGTTAAGTATTACTCGACCGATCACTTTTAAGTTATTTCATATTTTTATTAGTTACTACACAAGTTTTAAACTTTATTTACTTTTATAATTTATACCGACGGATCCTACGCCCGACACTACTTTTAAACTCGCACTAAAGACTTTACTCTATCGCTTCTCAACTCGGAATGGTCGCAGAGCGTGGTTTATCGGCCTGCACCGACTACGCTCCTGTTCCTGCAGGTCTGTTTAAATCTCTCCCAACGCAGGTTGGCCGCCTAACCAAGATAGAGTCCACTGTAAACTATTGTTTAGCATTCACTGCCATCAAGTCAGGTCTATACCAGATTCCAAGCGCGTTGTGCCTGCCGCTGGATTACAATATAAATTTACTTTTTTATTCCCTATCCATTTACAATTCTAAAATAAATTTTTATTTATTAAATTTTTATTTTTATTTAAAGTATACCATGTACTTGGTATACACACCCCCCCTTAAAGCGCTTGGTATCTGCCAAGTTTAATACTTAAATCTAAGAAATTTATCTCACATCCTTTAGAAATTGTATTTCCACCTAGCTTTAACATGCATCATAAAATCTACAAAACCTTTTTTTTTATTTATAATATTTGTTTTAATTTATATTTGATAATAGTTGTAAGAAGTGGCAGCATACTAGTTATCAAGTTATTTTAACCAAGCGTTAATTATTATAAATTCTTTTTAAAAGAGTCCATACATTATCAGATTGTTTTTGAAAACTTAAATAATTAAGTTCCCCAATAGAAACCTTGACCTAAACTATGGCAAATATTAAGAGTCCAATTGCCACCTACCTTTTTACAATTCTAAGTCCTACCATAAAGATAGTCCATCCAGATAATCCTTCACAATGGGTCGAACGGGGTAGACGGTGATTGTTGTTGTGGGATGTTTATTGCAGGTCCGGTCTGTTATTAGTTGGGTCGTCCTTAGAACCTTTGCCCTGCACGGCTGTGTGTGTTGGCTCGCCCATTCACTGGTTGACGCAGCTTCATATAGAATTAAAACATATCCCCAGACGGGGGTGTCAGTTCTTATTTTATTATTTTTACCTATACCGTTGTTTATCATAGAAATACCAGTCTTTTTTCTTCTGTTCCCCTCTTCCTTGGCATAAATTTTATCAAACTAACAAGTTTAAATTAATATTCCAACATCCGTGTTAGTTATTAATTTACATACAAACATAAATAACACATGTTAATAACATTAATTACGGACCATGAGTATCGGATTTGTGCATTATTCAGAAAAATAAATACTGAATTGTTTTAATACACTCCTCCTCTCCCAAACCATGTAGTTATCGCAACTGTTTACTTCACCTGTGCCCTTTTATCTAAATCATAAACTTTTTATTCCTCTTGAGGTTTCTTCAAGTTTAAAATACATTTTTACAAGATTACAATTCAAGTTAATATTTACAATTTAACAGGGCTGTAGAATTTCCTCAATTGTTCAATATAGTTTAATTTAATCTTCCTTGTCACTGAAATTTCTCAAATCAAACATACATACATACAGCGTACATCTAATATAGTTTTTCTTCATTCTTACAACAAATTTAATTCGTCATAATTTTTAATCAGTTCCTTTTTTTTGTAATTCAAATTATTTACCCTTCGGTAATTATATTGTTTTGTTATATTTAAATATGCATTCTTCTTTCCCCAGTGGGTTTCACATCCTGCAAGTGTATTCTACGGAACTCATTCAATTCTTTTAAATTTTGAACTACATATGAGTTGGAGCTAATAATTGAAATTATTCTGAATGGTCCTTCATATTTCAGATCTAGCTTATATCGCTGATTTGTAATTCTACAATAGACTACATCATACATTTTTAATTGCCTGTGATTTCGGTTGTATCGGTTTCTTCTCGAATTCAGCTCATTTTGTCTTTTTAAATTTTGAATAGCTTCAACCATCTTTGCATTCTTATCTTTGCTCCATTTTTCATCACAAATATCTTTAATTTGCCATTTTAGTGACAAACCATCATTTGCTTTGAAACTGAACATTAATTCAAATGCAGACGACTTTATGCTTTCATTGTGACAAGTATTTAGGGCCATTTGCACATGGTACAAATCCTTGTCCCAATTCTTTTTACAGTCATGCTAATAAGCTGTCAGAATTTGATTTAAATTTCGAATTTGCCTTTCACTTTTATTTCCTTGGGGAGTATAAGGTATTATGGTCCTTTGTTTTATGCCCAAATTAAACAAATAATTTTTGAATTCCTCGCTGACAAAATATGTTCCATTATCCGTCACGAATTCTTCAGGCAAAGAAAAATTTTTGAAAATATTATTTTCTAATGCATTAATTACATTACCTGAGGTGCATTTCCTGAGTGGCATTATCCAATTATATTTGGTGAAGTCATCTACTGCTATCAGGATGTATTGCATTCGATTGGAATATGCAGGTAATGGCCCATAAATATCCATATATAACTTCTGCATTGGACGACTGCTCAGATTGCTGTTCAAAGGTCCTTGGTCCCTCCAGTTGCTACTTTTTGCTTTCAAACATACTTCACAACATTTTACATTATTTTTCACATAATCATTTAGTTTAGGGTGATAAAACCTTTCATTTATTTTCTGTTGTGTTTTTAAAATGCCGAAGTGACAGCCAGACAATGAGTTGTGATAATACTCGTATACAACCTTGAATAAGTGCTCAGGTAAATAGATCCTTTTAGAATTGTTTTTATTGTTCACATAAAATAACACCCCTTTTTCCACACTGTAAACATCACTATTGGTATAGTTTAATACACGCTCCATAATTTTAGTTATATTTACATCCTGCTTCTGATGCGTTTTTAAGTCCATAAAGCTAAAAGGCATCGTACTTATACTATTTATAGACACTGTTTCCTCTCTTATTACTAAGTCCTTATTATTTACAGTTTCATTGTTCATTTTTAAAGAGTCATCGTTCATCTTGTCCTTATTCACTAATTTTTCTAGTTCATGTAACACATTGTTGTCAACTTCACTATCTTGAAATAATCTAGATAAATAGTCCGCTACTGGGTTCTGATTACCTTTAACATGCGTAATTTTAAATGGTAGAGACAATATAACCTCCACCCAGCGCCCTAATTTTCCTAATTTACGAAAGTGGGACAATACCCAAGCCAATGCTGAGTTGTTGGTCACTAAGTTGAATGGTCTCATTTCTAGGAAATTACGGAACTTATTTATTGAACAGACTACTGCCAAAGCTTCCTTTTGATAGGTAGTAAGTTTCACCTCACTTTCATTAAATTTCCTCGAATAATAGGCCACCGGTTTTAAATGTCCATTGTCCGCTTCCTGTAATAAACAGGAACCGAGGGCCTTATCACTCGCGTCGCATTGGACTGTGAACTCCTTGTTGAAGTCAGGGATGGCTAACACGGGGGGACGGGTAACCGCTCGTTTCAGTTTATCGAACGATTCCTGACATTTTTGGTCCCACATAAATTTGGGCGACTTCTTCCTCATTTCATTGAGTGGATGAGCTATTTCCGCATAATTTGGAATAAATTTAGAGAAATAACTAGTCATCCCTATGAACCTCGCAATACCTTTCTTGTCCCGGGGTCTCGGAGATTCTAATAACGTCCGTGTACGGTCAGGGTCCATTCTTATAGTGTCTTTGGAAACCAAATGTCACAGAAATTTAATTTCATTATAACAAAATTTTACTTTCTCCGGATTCACAGTAAGATTATTTTTCTTTAAACACTCTAACACTTGTTTCAAATGCATATAATGTTCCTCCAATGTCTTCGAATACACAATAATATCGTCCAAAAAGGCGAGAGTGCAAGTAAATCTCAATTCTCCTAAGATTTTATTCATATATGACGACAATACCCCACTTCCAATTAATAATCCAAAAGGAATTCGTTTAAAGCTGTAACTTCCGAAAGGTACCGAGAACGTAGTTAACTCCTGGCTTTCCTTCGCTAAACTTATTTGATAAAAACTTTTGGTTAAGTCTATTACTGAGTAATAATTGTTTCCCTTCAAATGGTAATATAGTTCGTGCATGTCGCCTATAGGATAACTCACTCCTTCCAACTTCTTGTTTAACTCCTTGTAATTAACTACTAATCTTTCCGATTTTCCATCTTCGTTACCTACTAAAAAGGCTGGACTCGAGTACTGACTCACACTTGGTTGAATAATGTCCTGTTCCAATAATTCGTCAATAATTTTTTTTATTTTTAATTGTTTAGGTGGATTCAATGGATATGGTCTAAGTTTTACGGGTTCATGATCTTTAACTTTTAATTTATACTCATAATCTAGAGTTTTACCAATTTTGTCGGTAAATACCGTTGGAAATTCCTTTATAATTTTTATTATTTCATTGCTGGCCTCTTCGCATCCTATTTTATAAGTGTGATTGGTGTTCATACACGCTACTGTAATATTTTGCACAAATTTTATACACTTCTCTACATTAAAGTCAAATCGACAACAATTATTTTTCAAGTCTATTAACAAACCAGAATGTTTTATAAAGTTCGCTCCTAAAATTGCCTTTTGGGCTAAGTCCTTCACTATAAGAAATGCCACTTTCCAGGTGAACCTATCTATTTTAATTTTTATATTTACACTGCCGATTACGGACATTTTTTTATTTTCAGCACTCATACATGTCAGGTTAGATAACTGGTAACACTTTACAATCTTATTCTCTAATAATAGTTTATACAGTCTATCACTTATTATATTTATACTACTACCAGTATCTAATAATACATTTAATGATATATTCTTGCCAAAATCTATTTCTAAGCTGGGCAATGAACTGACATTTTCCGAATTTTTCTTTTGCCAAGTATGATTTAATTTAGCAGATAATTCATGTGAATTTTTGTTGGACACAATTTTAGGTAACCGGGAATGTTCGCCCTTCCTTAACTCATTGTTCGAACTTTCCCTACTAACTAGTTTTTTGACTCCTGTACATTACGACCTACATTTTCGGGGTTAATAGCTGGAGTGTGGTTTACAATAGGTCTCCGCTGGTTTACAACAGGTTTCCTGTTTAGCTCCCGGCACTGATAAGCATAATGACCAGGTCTATTACATTTATAACAAGTTATTGTTTCTTGCCTCGCCCTAATGCTGTTAACCGGTACATTATACTTCCTAATCACATTCAAATTATTCCCTGTTTTCCTCACGTTGTCAGCATAACCTACATTATTCGCCCTTATACACATCTCATCCAGTTCGGAATATGTGCTCGGATTTCCCATAAACACTAGTTTATTTCTGGATTCAGGATTAATTCCCACCTTAATTAATTCCACAACATCCCTTTCATTTATATTACAGCAAAGTACTTCTACTGATTCCTTAATGTCTATAATGTAGTTGGATAAGCTTTAATTATATCTTTGGGGACGGTGCACCTTTTCAAATTTCAAAAGTTCACGCTGATGATATGACACGAAATAATTCAATAATATTTCAAGCATTAATTTGACCGTGACATTGTCCTGTTTTATTTACAATAGTTTCGACAAAAGAGCTCCCTGACTATGTGAAATCGCAATCTCCATAATATCCTCTTCCGTACATCTAGTTTCCTTTTTAAGTTTCAAGATTATTTTAAAGAATTCTAATAATTCTTGAACATTTAATCCATCGCAGATTTTTAACTCCTTCAAGTAACGCTCAATGGGGTTCGGTAGTTTATTATAACTTAAATGTGGCCGTCCCGAAACAAACACATCATCTCTCATATTTAGACCAGACTTATCTTTCACTTCCGGTTTACCAGCCTCTTCCAGCTCACCTTCTATTTCCAGATTGGAATCAGATAACTTGCCCACCAAGCTATCAGATGTTTCCTTGTCAATTTTTAGGTTTTTTATTTTTAACAACAATTCACTTAATATACTATTCCGGTTTTCAACATGTTTAGCTATATCCTTCTCTTCGATTTTAAACAATTTACTTAAGTTAGTCAGACGGCGCTGCCGATGATTTATTTTTGTTTCACACCTAACTATGTCCAATGTTAGTCCCTGTTCAATGGATTCCTCCAGTCTAGTTCCTAATAGTTGGGTTTCTAACTTAATTTTATCCCATTCCTCCTTGAAAGCGACCTTTCCACTCAGGTTCAAATAATTACTATTTACATCAAGACTTATTAACTGCCGTAACTTTTTCCTTAAATCTATCACCTTAAGACTAGGAGACACTTCCACACCTCTTAACCTAATTTCATAGTCCAATTCCTCCTTGGTTAACAAGTCCACCTTAAGTGCCATTTTAAAAGTTTAATATTAAACACTTTATAATTTTCCAGTATCCAAGCCACTTATTAATTTACAACCACTAAGTTCAATTTTATTAAGGTTCACCAGAATAGAGCAGAGTTGCGCACTTATTTGTATACTGAATGTTAATATACAACATTTTTTGTTTTTATTATGATGACCCTAAATAGTCTCGAACTCTTAAGATTTAAGTAGATACTGGTGGAAATTAAAACTGCACCTTTTTAGAAATATTCAGGTTTATTAAATCAATTCAAATGTCAATTATTAACCTTGTATTCCACCAAAACAATGTTTTGAACAATTGGTTAAAATTACTACTTCCTTTGGCAAGGCACTTTCGATTTAATATGGGCTCACTGTCCTCTAAACACGTGTGTATAAAATATAAAAATAAAATAATAATCTTGAATAAATTTGAATAAAATAAATTAAATAGGCTTCTTCTCAAAACTAATAAAATAATAATTATAAACTTCTTTCAAATAAAATTCTCAAACAAAACTAAACAGTTCTCAACAGGAATTTTTCACAAGTTCCTACAGGAAATGGTGCAGCACCTGCAGCTCTTAATTTTTACTACAATCCCTACAATTTCAATGAAATTTTAAGTTCGACTATAAATAACTTACTCCTTTACAATTTTATATATATATTATAGTCCACACTCAACAGAATTTGATCGTTAATTTCAAATTTTCAATTCCAATTTCAAATTAATTCACTTCTTAATTTTGCAAATTTCAAATTTAGAAAAATTTAATAATTCAGTCAAAAGTACTTAGCTCTTTGGTCGTGAAGGTCTTGGAGTTCGGTATTAATATAATTTATACCGACGGATCCTACGCCCGACACTACTTTTAAACTCGCACTAAAGACTTTACTCTATCGCTTCTCAACTCGGAATGGTCGCAGAGCGTGGTTTCTCGGCCTGCACCGACTACGCTCCTGTTCCTGCAGGTCTGTTTAAATCTCTCCCAACGCAGGTTGGCCGCCTAACCAAGATAGAGTCCACTGTAAACTATTGTTTAGCATTCACTGCCATCAAGTCAGGTCTAGACCAGATTCCAAGCGCGTTGTGCCTGCCACTGGATTACAATATAAATTTACTTTTTTATTCCCTATCCATTTACAATTCTAAAATAAATTTTTATTTATTAAATTTTTATTTTTATTTAAAGTATACCATGTAATTGGTATAACTTTATAACTTAAATGTTCTAAAAGCATACAGGTTAAAGGAGAAATTATTTGAATGCGTACAAACCATAACTTTAAAACGGGATTATCAGAAATACGGCTTGAAGGAGTCCACGTTTAAAATTGTTGTTAAAGTGTTAGATTCAGTTTTACTAAATCTGGCTGTTAATTTATTATGAGTGTCGCAAAAAATAAACTTTGGCTAAACATTACATCATGTCATATTTTTCTACTATATTTATCTGTCCTTAATATTTTTTCTTCAAAAAATAGTTCAGTATTTCGATGCATGTTCTTAATTATCACATTGAATTTGTCTGGCAAGTGCATAGAGTACGTTGAAAATTGTATTACTAAATGATATAGCTAGAAAGGGGATGATCCTAACTAGGAAACTTCATGACTACGATTGTCTGGGTCTTCTCTTCTTCTGCATCGCCTTCTTTTGAAGCTCACTTGCCGGAAGCAGCGAATGCTGTAACCTACACCTGTCAGCTAGATTAACAGTTTCCTCCATATGTTTTCCCACACTGATTCTAAACTTCCAAAACACTCGGCAGTTGACAACCTTACCTGTCTAAAATCTAAGATCGCCAGAGAATTCCAAGCGAAGAGCTTTCTGCCTGAAAAATCCAGTTTTTGGCTGTTGGGATCAAATTACAAAGTTGACGCTCTCATATAGTGTTTGGGGGTGGAGTCTGTTCATGATATACAGTTTAATTCCTGTATTAAAACTATGTTTAGTACAAAAACCTAGTATAACTCTGTGATGTGTCTTGGCATAGTGCATGTATAATGTCAGTTTGGTTCATGTACTCTGAAAAAATATTTTTTATGATTTTTGCTAAATGCTTATGCGCAATAAAACGTAAACATTTTTTTTAAGAAACAAATTATAAATAAAAATGATTTTCCAATTGTATCCTTATGAACACCTATATTCCATAAATACATCGCCTTGATGAAGGTTCCTGTATTTTATTTCGTTGCCTTGTTTTGCTATTTAATAACAAATAATTTTTAGTACGATATATGAAAAGGTATTAACTTAAACAGAGAACTTATGCAAATTTTACAATATATAAACTAAAAGTATTCCTTATCCTGTTTCCTTCTTATTTAAAATAATTCCCCCCATGGATCTACACAGCTATGCCGAATTTTCAGTTCTAATTTCGACGTCGCTGCAAGCTCGTCACTATTGATTATCTCTAGTTGTGGTCCTAGTCGTTACCCTGGACAGAAAGTCCTAAAACTGATTAGCTATGAAGTAATAAACTTTAAATCCTACTCACCGATTCAATTCACATGTTCTTAGAAATATTTATTTTACTTTACACTATTTAAAAAACCCTTATCTAAATTTATACCTCGATATAACGAGGGAAACGTTCATGTAACAGAGCAGGTTGCAAGAGAAAGAAGGAGGATATGTCATACTATCAAGGATTCCTTATTGTAAAGCTATTGAATATTGTACATAATAATTAATATATAATATTGTATATAATAGTAAAATTACCACTTTACTACAAATAATTGGTTTAATCTATTAGTTAAGTTTCGATTTATATTACAAAGAAATTTTCACTTAAAACTGTTGTGCATCATTATTACATATAAAATATAAAGTAAATTCGATACATGTTTTAGTACCACCTTATCCTTTTATACAAATTTAATCATGATCAATGATGACAAATAAACAAAATTGATTAAAATAAAAATAATGGATTTTTATAATATACCCACTTTTCAAGTGGGTTTCTTAGTATTTTATGCTACAAATATTGTAAGGATTTTATAACTTATTGCAATTTCTTCACATGAATTAATTAATATAATTTACTAATCATTTATAAAGATTGCTGAATCATCTATATAATATAAATCACAAAATTCGAATGTCCACACATTGTACAGTTTTGTGTAGTAGACCGTAGTTAAGTTAGTTTTACACAACATGATTATGTGTTAAATGTGTCACGTCAGGAGCACAAACGGTATTAACCAGTAGTTCACTATCTTGGCTGCACCAAACATCAAAGTGTGCACATATAGACTTTGTAAGCAACCGTCTGTCTAGCCAACCTTGAGATCTAGTTTGCTCTAAACCGGCTTTGTCAGCAGCCATCTGCTTAACCTACTAACAGAGCAAACTGAATATATAGTAGACTTACCAGTAGATTTCATCATAAATGGGTACAACATACATAGACATATAACTGCTTTGATAGTGGTTCTGTCTTTGGCAGCTAATCTACATGGACAAATCTTGTAATATCCTAAATGAATATTAACCTACCTATTTCGTTTCTGTCTTGACCTGGGTAAACAATCAAAATAATGCCATTCGCAAAAAATATCCGTTTATTGAACGAGTTCAAGTGTATGAGTTGTTACTATCTTATACATTTTCAATTTGTCAACGTATACATGAACTAGGACTGAATAAAAGTTGTGCCTGCGCTGGCGCCACACAAAAACCAGATCGAAATCTGAAAACAATCATCAAAAGCCATGATTCACAAAAGTATATCCCCAATGAGAAAACAACAATTTTTAAATACAACTTTTTCGATCAAGTCTATAACACCGTAATTTCTTACCTATCACTCCAAACGTAGTCAAAAGTAACTCATAGAATCCCATCACTCACGCTAACGCTCATGTAGCACTCCTGACTAAATTTAAATGGTAGCACTGACATATTGGTAAGCAAACGAAGCTGTCATGCTTCAAAAAATTTTAATACTTTAAACTGCGACTTTCTTACCACAGTCGCCGTCAAGCTACGCTGTCGAGGCATTTCTATTCCGTCCACTTCCGGAGGGCAACAAAACCAATTTCTTTTGGAAATACTCGAAGGTAGCTGAAGTGTTAATCATGGATCGACAGTCGTTTTGTAGAACAGAGCTGGGTGTTTTCGTATAAAATGTCTACCTGCTAACTAAATCATTTTAAAGGAATCCTGCAGAGCCAAGAATTAATTTGAATATGAAAAAGCTAACCAAGTTGCATCTCTCTGCGCAGGTGTAACGACTTTAATTCCAGGTCCAAACTATAGTGATGTTAAAACTCCCCCGCACAAACCATGGTAACCCAAATTAATAACACACCCTCCGAGGAATGCTTAAACCTGCTGGATATCCCGTTATATGTCCACCTACATTAGCTGTCAACGACAGAGAAACCACTGGCAAAGCTATCTCTATGTCTGTCTAGAGTAATTCAAACAAATGGATGGGATGCCCTCATAATCACATTAAAATTTCTAGGACGAATAAACATATACCAATGTTATGATTTACATGTAGAAAAGTTTAGACATTAAATAGAAACATTTGTTATCATTAAATAGTTTATTTTAGGTACTGCTTTTTTATACAAATACGGTTACTACGGATGTAAATTATTAATATATACAAAATGACTTAAATCGTTGAAATATTTACTAAAATATACACAAAGCTTAAAAGACACAATATTTTTATCCAAAGTTACTCCGAGATCAATATGCCCATAAACATTTAATATATATTTTCTACATGAAATAAAAACGTTTTATTAATTTATTCATCTGCTTATGTAAAAGTTATTTTTTTATTTATTTATTAAAACAAAATAATTTATAATATATAAATAACAGGATTTACCCTAAAAATATTATAGCAGTTCACAAAAAATTCCAAAGCATACATCAGTGACTTGAGTTATAGCTTAAGTTCATAGCACACTTCTTTACTTTGGCACACAAATAATAATAAAGACAACCTTTCAAAACTTGTCATAAAAATAAATGTTTGTACAAAATATATAAATAAACAATTTAAATAATATAATGGTAACGAGTGTAATATCATAAATATAATACAAAAACAACGCAATAAATATAATATAATAGTAATTAATAAATAAATAACTAAACACCAACCTATATAGAGAACCAAACAACCCAGGGAGAAAGTTGACCTACGGATCACATGACAACAATGGCTTGATCTTTTATTTTGAAAACATCCAAGCTGTCATGGTGAATGTCAATGTCGGACCCAACCAAGAGTATTGCATTATAAGACCTCATCATACTTAACAGAGGAAAGAATGCACGCGTCGCAGTGCGTGAATAGGGCAAATTAAACAAACATTTGTTCCTACTGTTGAAGTTGGGCACTCGAGATAACTAAGGACTCCCAAACAGTTAGCGTCGTCCACCCGACCCCGGACCAGGCCCCAGAGATACACTTGCGACATGACCTGTCTCATCCGACTCAGACTCTCCAGCCCAAACATTTCCAACAACTCATTGTATGGCACTACAATGAGTGCCATTTATATATATATATATATATATATATATATATATATAAATATATATATATATATATATTAAAGCATTTATAATATAAATATCTCAAAAAATCTTTTTTGAACTTGTTTAATCAGTTCTTCGTGGATTAAATGCATCGGATTCCATACAATGACGGTGTTCTCAAGTCTTGATCTGACTAAAGATGTGTATAATGTGATGAAAGACCTGATATTAATTATAATTTGAGCGAAATATATTATTATATGTTTCCGCCATTTTTTATGTAAATTGAAGTTTTACTGAGAATGAAACAAACAAAGTAACAAAGGTGTAAAAAAGCGATTTAGGAGTGTT
Organism: Homalodisca vitripennis; assembly: GCF_021130785.1. Taxonomy (NCBI): domain Eukaryota; kingdom Metazoa; phylum Arthropoda; class Insecta; order Hemiptera; family Cicadellidae; genus Homalodisca; species Homalodisca vitripennis. The sequence goes on from NW_025784312.1 coordinate 43,026, forward strand.
CAAAACAAACAAATCAACAACAAAAGATGACAAAAATCCTAGCAATTAATCATGTTGTCCATTGATTGTAACTCGATCATTGCTCTTCATTTTTGATGTCGTAATTTTAGGAAACCAAATCTTCTCAAACACTGTCGTTTACAATTACTTACATTTTAAGTTGGTTATTCTACGCGACATGATAACTCCTTAAATAACTCTCAATTAGTAAATCAGTGTTCTAACTCTAGTTACTTACCAGAAAATATACATTTTTTTGCTTTACGTACAACAAACACAAAACAAATATCCAACAAAAAATGAACATTAATTATTGGTCAAAATAAAAGGTTTTCAATTTCTCACTACAAAATGTTGGATTTTAATATATTTGACTTCTTGAGTATGTGAATAAACCTTTCGTTTATTATAATTTCAGTCTATTGTGTTTAGGTAATGCTAAAAGCATGATTTAGGATGAATTTAATCATAACAATTTTCTAATTTTGTATGGTTAATTTTTTAAAGTTATCCTAATATGAGAGATATAAATTTAACGTAAGAAAATATCTTCAACCCAAAATCATGTATTTTATTTTTTGATATAGAATTCTTCCAAATGCTAAGAAGGGTTACTTATATTACTATATTTACAACACATAAGGGAAACGGTAGACGTAACTTTTTTAGTTTTACTCAAACAAAAGGGAAAATAAATAGTGAAATAAAAACCTATGAATTCATGACTTAATTAATTGTACTACAAAGGCCATGGTTGTGCACAAAATACAAGTTAGAGTGCAGAGAGCAGACTGAAAGAGTAATACCATTATCTCAACTGATGTGCAGTAAATTGAGACGAATTGAGGCACTAAAGGGTGAGATTGGTGGAAAGGCGAAGTCAAATTGTGAGAAATAGAGGTGAGAAACCAAGTTTCGTTCTACGGATCGAAATGGTAAGAAACCTCTTTTTAATTTTGTGGCGATGATAATTTTAAACTTTATTTCATATTTGTACTACATTACATAGCACTTCCGCAGCAAAAATAACCGGCGGTGTTCGCTCCTCTGTGATTGTATTAGCTCTGCTATGCAGCATCAATATCTGTTTTACCTCACCGACAATCAAGAAATGTAAAAACAATGGATTTCTGAGCACGCTTAGATTCCTCTCGGTGAAGGAAAACTCAACATGTCTTAAAAGTAAAAATAAAATTTTACTATGTATATTGATCTTATGAGGTCAGCCATTATGCGCTAACGAGGAAACTGTTGGGTTACAAATTTGTAAACAAACTAGGTGCAATCATATGACGTTGTATCATGGCTTATTAGCACATGTGATGTTGGATTTCTTTGGTACCTGCGAAATACTTTCGTATTATTACGTTCCCATTCATGTCGGATACTTCGAAGCTTCGTTTATCGTTTTATTTATGTTAATACACATATTAGCAACGATTAAAATCTAGTTTAAAATTATTTAAAAAAACATTTAATATCCGCTCTGGTCACTTTACGACTTGTTTTTCCCCGCGTGACCCAGACTGTCGTGTGCAAAAGTCTCCAAATTCGTTTAAAACCCTTCATTTATATATCACTCAAAATTATGTGCGCTTCAAGTATCGGAAAATTAATTTCAAACTAACATTTTTAAGCACTTCTCATGCAGAATAACATACCTCTTATATGAAAATATCTTCAACTCGATGGACTTCTATTTTATAAAACGTTTTGAATAACTTTTTTACAATTTATAAAACCTTTATTCGAAGCAAAGTATTAAATTAACGTTCTAAATACAACAATTTATCGTTTTTTACAAAGGAAGCCAGTCATTTGTAGAAAAAACGTATATTTATAATATTTAGAAAATACTACGTATGCTAATTGACAGTGTCAAGTTATTTGTTTCAAATTGAATATTTGTATAACAAATTTTGGGAGCTTTCCAACCCAATGAGGCTCGTACGTACATATCTGCTTATATTTATATATTTAAGGGGGGGTTTTAAAAATATTTTATTATATTATTTTTAAAGTAATATAGGGGGTTAATTTATACATATATATATATTTACGATGATAATTTTTTATATTTATATTTTATTTATATATTATATATTTTTATATTTTATTATTTTGTTGTTACTTTGGTAAATTTTAAGGTTTTTGTTGTGTTTAAAAATTAGTTGTAAAAATATTATATTTTCAAAGTAATTCTAAAGGGAATGATTTAACTAAATAATTCCCTAATTAAGAAATTTAAAAAAAAATATGTAATTCCATCAAAATAATTATAATTTATTTACAGAAAAGATTTAACACTTTATAAACAATAAAAACAAAAATTGTCTATATCTTTTACATTACTAAAATAAAATTATATTTTTAATCTATTTTACCAGCTGACCACTACATGACCCCTAAAACTGGCAAAGCAGAGCAAAACTAAAACCACATTACTGACCAAATCTGTACGCAAAATTGGTGTTTTCGTTTGTCCGGGTCCTCCAGCAGGTGTTGTCAACCATGCTGGGTGCCGTTGTGGGGCTTCTTTTGTTGATGCCTGTGGGAAGGGCAGTAGAATTTTTAGCAAGTTTCACTCGGGGAATTTGCTTACTTTAGACTTCTATCTCGATCTGGAAGGGATAGTTTTGGTCGTCGGCGATCCTTGTAGGTCCTTAAAACTTTACCTCAGGCCCCGCAATAAAAAACTTTAACTAAAAAACCATGATCTTTTAATGTCTGAAACAATAGGTTCAACTAAAATCTGTTAAAAATTTTCAAAAGAGAAATTTAAAGGTTTATGTACTGATCAAAGAATGAAGTCCGAAGGCGAATTTTTTACGTTTTCATCTGACAAAAGTCAGAATGTTTCACTGATCCAACCACTTGGGAAGATGATCCATAGAATTTTTCGTAAAAGGTTCTCCGTATATAAAAAGTTCATCATGAAAGGGCGTTTGTTAAATCTTCTTTCTTATCCGTTTACATTTTTTAAAATTTCCAATCAGAAATAGGAGAGGGTTGACCCTTTTCCGTTGATTCCGGGTGGAAGATGAATGCCGCTTTTAAAATACTAAAACTTCACCATTCCCATTGGCCTCTGCTGGGTAAACTGGGTTAACCTTAAACTTTCAATATTTCCCAAAAGGTTTATTAAAAGTTTAAAAGTAGTTTGAAAAGATTGATCCTTTAGTGAAAATTTCATGGGGTTTTAAAAAAATAACTCAAAGTTCCCAAAGCTTCAGCGGACTTTCACCGATTTGCTGAATTGAAATTCGGGCCCTCGGTAAACCTTGGGGGAAATAACCCTTTAAAAAATATCTGGGTACGGGCCACTGGTGGAGGTGGTCCCAATTAAAGTTGTTACCAAAGATTTGTAAGAAAAACTCAAAAGGTTTTTTGGTTTGGATTGACTTTCAAGATGTACTGTGACTGGCATGGTAATCCTTTTGGAATATATAACCCCATTTAAAATCTCTGGGAGTACCAAAGGTGCGGAAAAATTCCCTTAATTTAGGGGAAAAAAAAAGTTGAGATATAATGAAAAATTCAGAAGCATTTTTTTGATTGGGGAATGCTTATAATTTTTTAAGGAGGTAAAAACCAGTGTTTCTGGGGAAAGGAGCATACAAATGTCCCAAAAGTAAGGAATTTAGAAGTTTCCAGAAGAGGTCCCAAGTTTGAAAAAAGGGACTGTGATTTTCTTGACCTTCAAATGCCTTTTAAAAGTTTATAAAATTTGAGGTTAAAACCCCCTTTTTGGCCTTTGAAGAAATAGTTTTCGACGTTGTAAATTTGAAAAAATTTCATTGACCACCTGAAAATTTAATTTTGCCAAGATTTTGAGTATTTAATATTGCGAAACAAAAAAAATAAATTGGGCAAAAATATATTATTAATTTAAAAAATTTTAATTCTTTCCCGTGGAAAGCAAACCCAATGGTTATGTCCCGTGAATTAAGTACAACGTTTACAGATTTAAAATTTAAAAAAAGTTAAAAATATTGATTGTATTAAAAATAACGCCATAAGTTCACGTTAAATTGAAAACATTATTTGTTTGCATTTTAATTTTAAAAGAAAAAAAGGGTTGATTCATCGACCCAGTTTCTGAAGCGGCCCCAACTAAGATAAATCTTTTGCGGCATAAAATTATCTCAAACTATTATGGTCAGTCCTGGATTAAACAATTGTTTAAGAGTTTCCTTTCCAAAGATAAGGCCCCGGAGAACTCGGGTTGGTCCAAAAATTTCTTTCCCGATTTCTTTGAACTTAAAGGCAATAAAAAGCGTGTTAACACATATAGAAGGAATGAATTTTTACATAAAATTAATCAATCCCAAAAACGGGCGTATCCGTTGGCCATTTGCAGGGAGTTCTAGACTAACTACAAATCAGTAAACCACTCAGATTCTTCGTGGGATGAAAATAACATTAACCAAGGCCCAAAATTTTGTAAATTGAAAGGTTCCTGTTTGATTTTGAAAAAAATACCCGGGATTGAACTTGTTTTTTTCGGTTTTTGAGAAATAATATTCATAATTATGGGAAACAAAACCCGAAAAACCCTTCGTGAATAAATACTGGGAAAAGTTGGTCCCATAAGTTAAACCCCCATAAAAATTACGAAAAACGAAATTGGGTTAAACCCTTAGGGAGCGTTATTTACTTATTTGGGTGTAAGCTTTTCTAGAAAAATGGCCAAATGGTTTTTTTGGGGACCCACAATTGAAGGGGTTTTTGAATTGTACGTTGGTAGCCCGTCGGTCTTTCTACGTTTAGAGCAGGATTCTTACAGGTCGCCAAAAAACCCTTCATCTTTTAGGGGTGCAAGAGAAAGAAAGGTCCTAGAGCGTGCATGTCCTTCTTGGCCTACTTCTTCTTTTCGATTTTAAGGTATTTCAAAAAGTGCAAGAAGCAGGTGGCCCAAAATTTGAGAGTGCCCACCGTTGTTTTATAAAGTGTAACTTAATTAAAACTTCACCTTACATTTCAAAAAACAGGAAAATTAGGGAAAAAATAGCAAGCACATAATTTTAAGTGACTCAATTTTAAACTGGAAAAATCAAAGTTTAGGTACACTTGAGTTTCTTCGTTTTGGTCAATACTTAACATAGTCAGAAATAAAACCTATACAAAAAATCAGAAAATGATGGGAATGGTGCTCAGTCGATGTTTTTTCCATTGCTGCCAAACCAAAAATAAGACAAAATTTCTAAAAAACCGTTAATTAAAATTTGTTGAATAATTTTTGCCCGCAACCCAATGTATCCGCCTTTTTTTTTTTAGGGAAAGTGTATCTAAAATTAGAAATGGTTTTATAAATTGTACCCAAAACCCAAAAACTGATTAGAATTTTCCCCATTTACGGATAACCGCAATGAATTCGTTAGTTTTAAGATAAATTTAACGGTTAAAAACCCAAAATTTAATTAGCTTTATTACCCTATTTTAAAGTAATACCCAATTAAAACAATAATTAATTTAGACCTCCCCTTAATTTTTGAGCAAGTCCAGGATGTTGGCGGAAGGCTTTTCGACTGATAATTCCTTCCTCAAGTCCCTAACCCTGGGTTGATAAAACAGTAACAACCCGGTAGAAGAAACGATGTTGATGGCAAAGTAAATACACTTACAAAATTTGGAGTTTCCGTTTTAAATACCAGGTATTATTGTTTATCTCAAATTTTGTAAACTGGTTTCTATACTTTCTTGATTGGCCTGAGTAAACTTGAAATGGCAGGGTTCCCAGTATCCTATTACTTGTTTTCTTTTTACCGAAATGAATTAAAAGATCAAAATAATGTTCTCCTTTCTTAACTTCTCAAATTTATATGTTGATTTAATAAAGAGAGCTTGGTTTTTTTGGGATGTAGGGTTGCTGGGGGGTTTTAATTTTCCCTTTATTTTTATTAACTAAGCACCTTCAGCGCCTCAACGTTCAAAATTTACTCCATGAAAGGGGATTTTTACGCTTCGCCTGGTTTTTCAAACCTATATCCACACTTCGGGGCCAAAGGGGTTTACATACCGATTGGACCACGTTTTAAGGCTGAAATTTTTATATGTTCCCAGACACCAGGTTTAGCAAGGGGTTAAATTTTACATTGTTTAGGATGAAAACGTTAAAAACTTCAAAATTGATTTCCAAAAATTTTTTTCCCTTTCAAACCCAAATGGAATTAAGTTTATTTAAATTGGTCCTTTTTTTGGGTCAAAAAATGGAATAATTTTTATAAAAAATTCCCTAATTAATTTAAATTAAAATATAAAAAATAACCAAATAAAAAGGTATTGTAATTTGGGAATTTCTCTTTATAATAGTGACCCCAAAAAAAAACCCGGTTTGGTCTTAACTTTTTTAAATAATAAAGTAAATATATAATTTTAAACACAGTTTCCAGACCATAAATAAATTAAAAAATTAAATTTTTTTTTTACTGTTTTATAAACGTTTTTAAACAAAAACGTAAAAACATTTAAGTTTTATACGGTTAAAAATATCTGAAAAATTTACAAAAATTTTTTAATTTATTTTAGTTTTGTTTTTATTTTTTACTATCTGGACGGGATTTTTTTTTTTTATTTTTTAGAAAATTTTACCATAATAATTTTAAAATTTTTTTAGTTCACCCTTCATGTTTCCTAAAAAAAAGGGATAAATGATTTGAAAGTTATTTCAAATTTCATTTAAAGTATTACCCCCCTTTTTTTTCAAAGCCAATTTTCTAAACATGATTAAAATAAAAGAATTATTTAAAACCCCCCTTTTATTTTAAACAAAATTTCGTTCCAAATTTATTTTTTAGATTATACTTAAACTTTAAGATTTTTAAAAATTTGAATACAAATAAAAAAGTTAAAATACAAATTAGAAAATCATTATCGTAAAAACATAAAAATAAAATTTTATTCCGCTATTAATTTTTAAAAAAAAGTCTAAATTTTTTACATTTGTTTTAAATTTTTGGGTTAAATTAATGTCTCAAACAATGGTTAAAAGAATTTCAAGTGGGTTTATTTTCCAACTTAAGTTTTAAGAAAATTTTTTATAATTTAAGATAAACTTTTGACCTGTGGGAATCGTAATTTTGAATAAAAATTTAACGAGGGGTCAAAAAATTATTAGTATTTTTAAAAGTTAATAAAATTTTTTTAAAATAATGACATTATTAAAAATTTTCTTTATTTTCATTTTTAATTATAAAAAAATTCCCATTTTTTCTAATAATTTAAAACTAGTAAAAATTTCCCCTTATTGGACGCAACATATTAAATTTAAATTTTAAATTTTCAAATAAAAATCTCCACTTTTTCAACAAATAGGTTCTTAATTTAACTATAATTTCTTTAGGTTTGTGAATTAAATTAAAAAAATTATTAAATGATATTATTTTAAATTTTTTTTAAAAGGAAAATTTTTAATTTTCTTTAAAGCAGTTTTAAATTGTTTGCCAATTTCGGAAAAAAATTTTTAAAATACTGTATCCAAAAAAATAAAATTGCTTTTTTTTTTTTTATAAATAGCATTTGGGAAATTGAATAAAATCTTGAAAAAAAAATTATAATCTACCTTTAAAATTTGAATTAAATACCGATGTTTACTTTAATTTTAAAATTTAATTATGTAAGAATGAAAAATACAGTTGCCTGAAATTAAAGTTGCTTAATAAAATATTTATATTCCGAAAAGTTTTAATGACTAAATTCCCCAAAAAATAAATAAATTAATTACTTTTAAAAATGTATATGAAAAACAAAAAATTAAAGTTTGAAATTTAAATTTCTATTAATTCGTACTAATCAATTTTTCATTAAATTAAAACCCCTCCAGTCTGAAGTTGTGGGGGGGGGGTTCAACCGTCTATAACCTAGGAATGAACTGAAATTTTTCAAGCGTTCATTTTTTGCAATATCCATCCCTTTTACTATAAAAAACGTTTTATTATTAAAAGCTACTGTCATGGAGGAGAGTGAAAATAATTACTCTTATGAATCTTTGGAATGATTCAGAGCATATTGACATCAATCACTTTAATTGTTTTTTGCTTCAAATTTGACTATGTGCGAGGAGGAAGTGAACAATAAAATTTTTATGAATACATTTAGAGTGGTTTTTATTCATGCCATTATTTTTGCTATCGCACCACTTTCTATTGTTTAAAATTTGTCTCCATAATTTCTTACGTTGCGATTGGAGGAAACTTAAAAATCATGAATACAATTGAGATAGTTATATCAAGCAGTTCTAGCTAAGCCAATTTTAATTATTTCAAAAACTTGCTTAATTTATGCTTCGAATTCGAGAGGAATTTTTAAAAATAACTTTATGAATAACAATTTAGAGTGTTATAACCTTCCTAGTTCCCCTCCTTTCACAGATGTTCAAAACTTTGTTTTTCTATATATACAATGGTCGTGGAAAAAAAAATAATAATATTATGAAACCAAAGAGATTTATTAGAAGTCAGTTGCAAACATTTTAATATTATTAAATCTTTGTTTCTTCTATTTTATGTACGTGGCTTAAGATGCAATTATAAATTTTGAATAAATTTGGAGAGGTTTATCAAACCATCTTTTTCACTTCCCACCCATTTCATTTTCAAAACTTGTTATATATTATACTGGTCTGGAGGAAGAACAAATAAATTCAGCTATACATTAAAAAGTGATCACAGTCATTTTCCCCAACCCCAATAGATTAAAAATTGTGCTTTATATTATAGCATCGAACGATGAAGGGGGAACTTAAAATGCTCTTCATGAATAAAATTTTGAAGTTTACGACCAGTTTTGTTGCCATCACCATTTACTTCCAAATCGCTTCCCAAAATTTTATACAATCATGTCGAGGAGAAGGGCAATTTATATACTAATTAAAAGGAGATGTTTTGTTAGGGCCCTTATTATTGACATCAATCCACTTTTACTATTTAATAAAATCTTGTCTAATTTTAAAAGTAAGATAGATTTCGAATAGGAGTGAACATTAAAAAACTCTTATGATACAAATTTTGAAGTGATATTTAGACAGTTCTATTTTGACATCCACTATTTATAGGAGTTAAAATTTTTTCTTCAAATTTTTGTTGCATTAAAAGGGAGTGGTTAAAACTCTTTAAAAAAAATACAATTATTCAGACATACATTTTTGACAATATTTTCTTATTGATTTTAAAATCTTTGTTTATATTAAATTTTACATAACCGAATGCGATGAGGGTGAAAAATTTTAAAAACGTCCGGGAAAACAATTTAGAGTATTCCAACCATTTATTTTGACAACCATCCCCACCTTTTTAACAAAATTTTCCAAAAATTCTTGAATTATTTGGGAAAAAAGAACTTAAACTACTTTATTATTGGAGGTGGGTTTTTAAACCCCGTTTTATTTTGATAACTTCTTTTAATTATTTTAAACGTTTTATTTTTAAAATGGTGGATAAACAACAATTAAAAAATTCTCTTTATGAATCAAATTTAGATTAAAATTTTTAAACATTTTGCATATATCCCCTTTTACATATTTAAAATTTTGCAAAAAATATAAATGATGTCTTGGAAATGAAAATTAATAATTAATTTTATAGAACAATTTGGGAGTTATCGGGGCCGTTCCTGCCTTCCACCCCTTGTTTCCTATTGTTGTCCTTTTTCCAATTTTTAAAACCATCGATGTCCCATGGGGGAGTGAGCATTAAAAATTCCATGATCAATGCGGAGTTTATCCGAGCCCATTTTTCTATTTTTGCCTTCCCTGTTTCACTTTCTGAGTTTTCAAAAACTTGTTGATTCTATTTTTAAATCGAGTCTGGGGGGAGCATTTTATCTGTTTTAGTCTTTGGAGTGTTATCTGAGCCAGTTCCAAGCCTTCCTTTCCCCTTTCCGTTTCCTGTCTTTTTCCTTTTTCCGTGTCCCTGGGGTCCTTTTCCTTCCGAATACTTGGGGTCTTTTCCGAGCCAGTTTTATTTTTGCCCTTATCCCCTTTCTATCGTATTGAAATATTGTGACCCTATTGTAGCTAGTGGGGAATGTGCTTAAATTAGTCTTTTCCTAATTTAGAAGATTAAGATTTATATTTTATATAATATTTTATATTATATATAAATTTTATATATTTATGTAGTTAGCAGGGATTTAAAAATTAAAGAGTTTGAGGTGGAAAATTTTTTTGCTTAATTTAAAACTTTTGTTGATTTTATTCTTTTTCAAAAATTGAGTTTTCTTTGGGTAACGATAAGGAAGAAATGCCCTTTATCTCTTTCCCCAATTTCCACCCAAAAATTATTCAAAAAAAATTGGGTTTTTACATCTTTCCAATCTGATATATAAATTTTGTAAATCATTATAAAAATCTATCTAAAATTACAATTTATTACAGGATAACCAATTAAAATTAACACTTAATTTTTTAATTTTTAAATTTTCTTCAAAATTAGAAATTTACAAAACTCTTTTATTGGGTAAATTATAAAATTAAAAAATTTTTTCACCATTAATAAATGGTTCTGAATCAATTCATAAAATTTGATGCTTTAACAGGGGTTTCTCAATTACCTTTCTTTTTATATTTTTATAAAAACTTTAGGGCCCCGCGGAAAATCAATAAAAATCCCCTGTGTTTTTAGGGCCAAGTTCCCGTTTTCGAATTTAATGGAGGTATAAATAAATTTTTTAAAAACAAATTTTCAAATTTACTGGGGATTCCATTTTTACTTAAAAAATAAATTAAATTTGAATTTTTGAGTTTTTACATTATGTTCCAATACACTCTAGGATGAAATTCAATCAAATTCAATGTATTTTTGGGTTAAAAAATGGTAGATTTCAAATTTTTGTTTTGTCTGAAAAAA
>NW_025784313.1:0-25185 GCF_021130785.1 Homalodisca vitripennis
CGGTATTGGAATGCTACAAATCTTCAAAGAATTTTATGAAAAGAGGAGGCTCCTTCATTTGTTATGCGTCACAGTAAGGAAGTTCCATATCATAAGGTAGGGGATTGTTTTTTATGGTTATAACAAAACTAACACATCTCTTCTTACCTGCTACCCCAAGAAAAAACATTCTGGAAACAACATTATGGTTTCAAAAAGATGTTCCAGCCAAAAGAACATATTCGCCTAATTTAGCTCCTCCTCATTACTTCCTGTTGGTATATCTTTAATTTACAAAGATTCATTCCTCAATATTCTTGGAAGGATCTAACGGAACAACATCATTAGCAGCCGAAATTGACCATATCTCGGTGAATATGCTGTAAAGAATGCTTTCAAAAACTTTTTGAAGTAATTCATACTGAATTAATTGAGTTTGAACAGTGTAGGGGCAAACATTTTAAAAGACATTGCGTTTTCAAAATAATGTAAATAATTCAAGTTTCCAATGTATGTGTGGTATGGCTTGAAAATAACAATAAACTTAGAATGAAGTTGTTGTATGTGTGTTTTATCTTTATTTTCAAAACAGGAAGTTTCTACACCCCACACATACTATTAGTTTTTAAATATCTTAACTACTCTATTAATTTCTTACTTTGTAATGTTAACTTAAAAATATTAACCCAATGTAGGAATAGATAAAATACTAGTGACAGCTAAATTCTTGTTACAAAACATCATTTGTAATAACCATAATTAGGGTTCATTAAAATGTCATGGAAAGCAACAAAGCTTCACAAGGCATTATATGTAAAGGTAAATCTGGAGGCAGAGAAATAGACATGTGAAAGATGCAGAGAAGATCCATTAATAGTTCTGAGTGTTTCTATATATATAAAAATTCTAATTCCCTGAATAATGTTAGTTTTCTCAGTCATTTGAACAAAATATTGTTTAAACTATTAAATAGGAGCACACAGTGATTTTGTAACTTGATATAAAGTTATTTTCTACTATAACTGACATTTTTAATAAATTTTTAATAGAGCAATAGTTTTATAACTACCACTCTCTTCAAGGTTTAGCTTACCATCGCATTAACATGCGACGGACATCTCTGCTTTCTCAACCCCAAAACAAATCTTGCAAGGTGTAGCGGCAGCCATCTGCAGCACCACTTGCCCCACTCCAGAGCCAGGTCCACAAACACATCTTCACTTGTTATCTGAATTTCATCTATCATTTGGCACACTAATTCAAATGAAGTCTCGCCGTACACCTTGAAAGTACAATAATAATTCATGAAAACTTACGTGTAATTTTTGACTAAAAATAAACTAGAAGTCAAAATTAGTCTTATTAAAGAGATCACACGGTTCAGCAAAGATTTGTGTGACACAAGCAGTCTTATAATCAAACACTATATAAACCAGAGTCAATAGATTTGTCTTGATGTAATTTGTACATTTCCTCCAGACAGTACAAGTTAGGTAGCTTGCTGTATAAATGTTATGTATGACTTGATGGTCCTTGTAAACTGAAAATCAACAATAAATAAAAAAAAAGCAAAACATAAAATAAATAGTTTATAGTCTTGTTCTAAAACACTATATGAGTGTTTTACATCTAACAAAATTGAATGTTTAGAATAAATTACAATAAAAATTAAATTCATTTTACTATGAAGCAGGTTTTAGGAGAAAATTAACCAACCAGTGGCCGGAGCCTTACACTTTAGAGCTTGGGTGTACTGAAACAACCTCGGGTTATCCATTACTGAAATAAAAGTCATAATTAAACCATTTTCTGTATTAATTTTTGTTAAAGAGTTTTTCAAGATATTTCATTTAAAGGTATACACATAAATGCTTTTAAGATTTTAAAAAGTGTATATATCTTACTACAAAAGTGTATGTCAAGGTGTGATTAAGTGTGAAGTTGAGTATGCATAGTCTTATAATATGTTAACCTATATACTAAACAGTTGACCCTGATAACAATTTCAACTGCTATGCAAATACACGACAAATTGGTTAATAACGGATTTTACAGACAAAATTACATTTTCAAGATGATTTTGAAGAACATATATATGAAGGGAGAAAGAAAGGTAAGGTGAAAATTGCCCTCTCTAAATAAACATGGTTTGTGTGTGTGTGTGTGTGTGTGTGTGTGTGTGTGTGTGTGTGTGTGTGTGTGTGTGTGTGTGTGTGTTGGAATATAATTTGAGAATTATATTCGGGACATCTCATTTGTTCTACAATCTAATAAAAAACACTAATTATTACCTGCTAAATGTTTACGAAGAATTATCATTTAATAAACAGGTATTGTATTTTCTGTCTTTATTTTTTTCATATGTGCTGATTAACTTTTTAAAACTGTTTGTTTGTTTATTTATTGGCATATTTTACATAATTCTCTCTCAGAATAAAATTCTCTACGCGTTAGTTGAAAAGTTTGAGTATTTATTACCCATATAATGAAGTTAATGTACTTCGAAATCTAAACAAAGCATGTTTTCTTGAGACAGAATTTTGCATATTTTGTCAGAAATCTCAGATATGTGTGGTCTTACAGGAAGCATTTTATTCAATTTTTCAGTTAATTTTACATAAAATCCAATACATTTAACATTACTCTATAAAAACATCAGTTTCGTTTATTTCCGTCCTTTCCCAGAAATCTGGCAAAATCTTTTCTAGCTGTAGTTTGCTAACAAAGCGTTCCCAGACATATATATAATGAACCTTTTTGTTCATTATTTTCATGGGAGGAAACCAGCTGAAAAGTTTTGTGGGTTACTCGTGGGACACCCCACTATAAACATTTACAATTTCATATACTTTTTAATTTCTATGTATTGTGTTGATTCTACTTGAGATGTTGTAATAACTTTCAACATGGACATAATTATAAATATTTTCACATAAGTTTATTTACGTTTAATGTAAAACATTATTCAAAAATTAGAAACCCGTCGTGTTTTATTCATATATTTATTGTTAGGTAGATATCAACACAATAAGTGGAAGGTGTAAACATGTAATATGTAACAAGATCACACAGTATTGCATGTGAGATTGCCTAGACTAACCTCGGGGGAGAACGGCTCGTACTGGTTCAGTCTGTCTGGCTCGCGGACAGCCTGGTTGTAGACCTGCTGCAGGATGTGGCGGAGCAGGCCGCGTGAAGGCTTCTTGTTGAGACGTTTGTGGCAGTGACGTTCCCTTCGACTGCAACATAACAGCACAAACTATAAAAATAAGAGGAGTAAAGGGGCTTGGTGTCCCTGCTGCAGGATGTGGCGGAGCAGGCCGCGTGAAGGCTTCTTGTTGAGACGTTGTGGCAGTGACGTTCCCTTCGACTGCAACATAACAACACACACTATAAAAATTAAAGGAGTAAAGGTGCTTGGTGTAGCTAAACTAAACTTAGTCACGCCGCCGGGCCACATGTGCGATAAATTAGTATTGAGTGGTGGCTGGATACAACGGACCATGATGCAAGTACGAGAGAATCCCAGAACATAGTCTCATTAGGTACCGAGGATATCCGTGTCTGTTTAAAAAAACATTGTAACCGTTTTGAAATAAAACTTTGGGAGAATATTTTATAACCTGAATGATGTTGCGTTAAACGAACTGTAATTTTTTTTAACATTACTGGGCTATTGAAAAAAATGTGGGTTTCTATATTTGTCAATCGGAGTGTTAAATGGGAGAAACATGATTCTTTCCGCTTGTAATAGTATAAAAAAATTAAAAACATGAAGGTGTTACCAAAATTCGCTACATGTCACTCCAACGTTTAAAGCGCTTAAAAGACAAAAAAAACCACTGCAAGCACAACGCAGCGGAGTCCTACTACTATAATAGGTTTATGAAAAAGGAAATGGCGCGGCGAATGGACGTACTTTAAAAGCGGAATTGAATGTCTGGCAACGAATCCTTACCAATGACAATGTCAAAACAGGAATTTGCTAAACAAAAACAAGAGTACTCAATAATAGAGTTACAGTAGTGGTAGTCTAGTTGTCAACCAGCTCAATGTAAGCATAGGAAGGGTGTGGAGATTACAGTAATCATAAGTATACAAGAGAAGAAGAGGAAGGTCAAGTGGTGAGGCCGAGACAGACAATCGATACCAGATACAAGGGGTGAGGCGGGGTCCTACCTGCTCTGCTGCTCACTGCTCAGAGCCTTGCCAGCCAGCATCCACTGGTCCACCGGCAAGTGAGGGTCACAACACAAGTTACTTACACGACAAATACATTGTGAGCCCCGTTTAATTTTGGCAGGGTAGAAAAGGGTTTGACGTACCCAAATAATAATTTTGACACATTTAAAACTCATGACCGGACACGTAACTACTAGCAAAAATAATAATATAAACGATGATAATATTAATAACAGCGTCAGCTTAGTGACAACGAACCGAAAAAAAACTCTCTTCCACCATCTCTTTTCAGGTTGGCTGATGCACGTATTGTGTTTAAGTGTCTGACGGTTCGTTTTAAGTAAAATTATATTGTTTATCCATATTTTTTATTTGCCATTTTTAACTATTGTGCTTCATCCTTTCCATATCGATTTTCACCATAATTAGCGCAGCTGGCGATCGATTTATCTCTAAGGGGAGATTTGTCTTTTGATTTTATGAAAGACTACATAACTATAAATTATAGATAGTCTTCTTCAAATAAAATATAAATTTCTCAGACTGATTTCTAACAATTACTGGTTAAGTCCTTAAGCTCATCGAGAAAATAGCGTTTCTGTGCTTCTATAATCGGTTTGAGGATTTTGCAGTGTGAATGTTAGATATCAAGTGTGAAGGATCTTTGATAACTACCTATGGATATTATATATATATATACTATATATATCACCGGTTTTTAAAAGGATCTGAGATTATTGATACACCTGATGAAAGTTTACACCGAAGTGTGAGTACACATTGTACCAACGGCAATTCAAATTTTAAAAAGAAAAGACAACAGATCGACTGAAAATTTGTCTATTAAACTTATTTGTTTAGCTTTGCTCTGGAGAGATCTGATACAGATCACAAACACAACTGAGTTCAAAGACAAGATAACTCCTGCCAAATTACAGTGCTGTAACTTAAACACGTTTGAGCGTGAGTTGTAAAACGCGCGTACAGACAGATAACAAACACAACTGAGTTCAAAGACAAGATAACTCTGCCAAATTACAGTGCTGTAACTTAAACACGTTTGAGCGTGAGTTGTAAAACGCGCGTACAGACAGATAACAAACACAACTGAGTTCAAAGACAAGATAACTCTGCCAAATTACAGTGCTGTAACTTAAACACGTTTGAGCGTGAGTTGTAAAACGCGCGTACAGACAAGATAACAAAACAGCATTTTCCGGAGGCTCCAACGAGAGTAACGAACACTCCGATTGAAATGAGAAAGGTATTTGGCCAGGCCAGGGCCAAGGGCCGAGGATGGCAGGCAGGGCAGATCGCTGCGGTGTGATCGACCTTGTCAAGGCCTCTTCTCGCCACAAACCAGTTTTACACAAAGGGCCTGGGCCAAACTTGGCGTGCGGCGGCCACAACAGTTTGTCCCTCTCTTATAAAACATGCCCAAATTTATAATTTGTGTTAGCATATGCCAACGGTCTAACAAGTGACACATACTAATGGAATTTGGCTGACAACCGAACAGTGTTTTTAAAACAGTTGGGAAAGGAGATCGTTGTATTCGCCACCGACCTATATCCTTAATTAAACCTTCGAAGTATACACATGTATTTTGTCCTTCAATAACGGCCCATTAAACAATGGCTTAAAATATTAATTATAAATAAATTATATTTAAATTAGGTTTGTTTCTTTCTTTAAAAGTCACAGTAATAAGTGAGATCATTATTACATTGGTTAAAAATAGCATATATGTATAAAAAACTATACACTTTTCCAGACTGGTGCAATACTGTTGAAAAATGTGTAGTATTTGAAAATAGCCAAAAACTGTTTGAAAGTTTTAGATACCAAAACTATACTATACATCACACATAAATAAATAATTTATACACCATACATTATTTGTATGATGGTAGCACATTCACCTGGCAAGTGAGAGATCCGGGTTCGAGTCCCGGCGGAGCAAGTACTTTTTGGGATTCAATGTTCATTGAAATTAAATTAGGCTATTGCCACTTATACAAATTATACGAATTCAACGGTTGGTAAAACAGTTTATAAACTATGGATGTTGTTTAACAACACAAATATTCTAAAATCGTCCGATACGCTGGAGGCTTAGAGTCTGTCCAGGAACATTAACATTCATTTTTTGGTTTTTTGTAGAAAACATGCTTGTCTGATATTTTTGTAACACATTTCTAAACCCTGTTTTTCTGTAAGTTGTTAAGTTCTTGTATATATTTAAAACAAATTCTGCCCGACTCAGATTTCATAATTTTCATGTCCGCTAGAGGCATTTTTGTCCAAGTTTTACACGTGTGGAGGACCCAAATAACACAAATATCATATTCATGGTATCAAGCTCGAAAAATTGTGTTTCAAGAAATTACAATTTAAATGTTTTAAAACACTTAAATTAGTGCTTGTGCCGTCAAAGGTCGCACTTTCAACATTTCACGCCCACTTCACTCAGTTTTAGTATTGCTACTTTAATCAGCTGCGACAGTAAATATTTATGAAGTTTCATTTACAGAAAAGTACTTGATTGTAAAAAAATATTGGGGGTACCTTTTGTCTATCTGGAAGTGCATTTGTACGCAGTGAAACTCTTTCACCAGGTCACGAAATAACAAACATTACCAACATTGACAACTGAATAGAAAAAAATTAAAAAAAAAACTGTTTGAGTTGCGTCAGACATCTTAACATAACTGAATACGAAGAGTGGCCCAAGAATGCGAAATCCCGCGTTTTTAAACGACGATTCGTGTTTTTCGACATGAAAAGGTACGATGCTCTATCGTCCCGTTGATCGCCGCACAACGTGGTGAGTTCTTGCCCACTTTAAGCGCCTGCGAGGCCGTGGATACACTCGCAACGCACAGCTGTATGCGGACCGGAAAACCCAACATGCGGCTTACGGGCAGTACGCGTTCCAGTAGTATAGTTCGTTGGTTATAAAAAAACGCAAGTGACAGTTCACGTATGATTCAGGCCCGGCGACAGGATTCTCGGGCCCCTATGCAATCATGAAGACCGGGGGCCCCCCCCCCAAAGATTCAACAGGCAAACCAACCTAATTACATTAAAATTCACCCCCCCCCCAACGTTAGAACAAAATTCCCATATTGGTTATATTAACATAGCAAGCATTATTTTATTCCAAAACTTACTACTCCATTACTTGATTTACTTATTTGTTAAATGATTCACTTCTTTCAAAATTATGCCAAATCCGTGATTTTTCCTGTATTTACTTCAATTTAAGTTATATAAATAAATGTTGCTAAACAAATGGAAAGAATTGAGGTTTATAATTATGTAGTGATTATTTTTTTACTATTAAAATCAATACAAAACAAAAACTCACTGAACTTAATTAAAATCAAAAACACCATCCTTAAAAAATATACACTTAATGAACTAAATGGACAAAACATAATTAACAAAGAATAAAATCATTAAAATTAAAGTTCAACTCGTGTCGCTCTCCTTTTTAGTAGAAAACAAAACTTAATGATAGGTTCCTGGAAAACCTAATGAAACAAAAACTAAATATCATTGAACAATCACTTAACGAACAAAACTAAAAAAAATTTAAATGAACAAAACCTAATGAACCATTGTACAAAACATAAATTGAAAATTAATAAAGAAACATTGGGCTATGTTACTCACTAACATTAAACATGACTAAAACACAACTCGTCGGGCCTTCTTCCCAGCAAAGTCTTCTATAATGTCGTCATATTTCAAACTACGTGCCAAATCTGACTCCATGGCTAGAATTTACTCAGGTCATTCATGCGGTCTTGCGTCATCGTAGAACGATTTGCACTTTTTAATTCTTTTCATCATCAAACTGAAGCTCCTCTCCCCTTGGCTGACAGATACAGGTATGCAACAGAAACAACCGGATCGCTGTAGTGATATTTGGAAATAAAACTATCTAGTTTGTTCTTCCTTAGAAGCGTTTATTAGACTTAATGGTTGAAGAGTTTGTTCCCCAAGTTAGTGCGATGAATCGATTTCAAATGTTTAAATTCATTTAAAATTTCCATCTCAATATCCTCTTTGTATGTTTGACACAGACTCAAACATTGCTGTCTCAATAAAAACTGTCGTCTTCCTCAATATATTTCCAAAGACATTGGAAAAAGGTTGCTGATTTTTCCAGCAAACTCGAATCTCTGAGACAGTCCCCCTAAGACTGAGTCTAAGATCTTGAAGAAGACATCAATCCTAAAACGTTCCTCTTCGTTTTTTAATTGATGTTCCGTGCCGTCCCTTGTTTCGTCATGAAAAATCTTTCTTTTCTTTAATCTTTTTTCCTTAAAATCAGTTTCGCAATCTACACTCTCAGCCATGTTGCCTGCCACTAGCTTGGCCTCAGTGTAGAGATTGCTCCATCTGTCTCTCAGTACTTTTAGTTCCTCTATTAAATCATTCAGATTTTTTGTTTCAACGTCTAGAGTTGTTGATCGGGCTTGTAATACTTTATTTTTGTTGTCTATTGCAACAAGCACCTTTAGCCATATTGTCGACATCATGATACATTTCGAACGATTGTAGATATTTCAATAGCCCTTTCAGATCTGTCTTGCATTCTGCAGATAGATTCAGTTCTTTACAATCATTGAGGGCATTGATGATGAGAGGCAAATGCTTTACGAAAGGGCGCACACTATCTACTCGGGCTGACCATCTCGTTTGAGAAATACTGTGCAGAGAAGAGCCTATTCTGTTTTCTAAGTACTCCCATCTTTGAGGGCTTCTAGAAAAGAAGTTATACGTCTTTTGCAGCATGCCAAAAAATGTTTGTAGCTTCCTCGCAGCATTCAGCAGCATTAACCCCACACAGGTTGAGGCTATGTGCGGCACAGTTATTAT
Source organism: Homalodisca vitripennis (assembly GCF_021130785.1). NCBI lineage: Eukaryota > Metazoa > Arthropoda > Insecta > Hemiptera > Cicadellidae > Homalodisca > Homalodisca vitripennis. The sequence goes on from NW_025784313.1 coordinate 9,052, forward strand.
AAAAAGCCCAAATTGTTGGTCTCCATTATGATGGCTTGGGCACCTTTGTATATTCCAGCCATATTGGATCCATTGTCGTACCCCTGGCCTCTGCATTCCTTCAACGGAATTGAGTGTTTTGTTGGAGCTCGCTAATAATCAACTTAGCCACATCCATTCCAGTTTTTTTGTTACAGTCAACAAAATTTAAAAATCGTTCGCAAATTTTAAATTCTGATTCACAATCTAAGAGATATCTCAAGATCAACGTTGTTTGCTCAGTATGTGAGGCATCGGGGGTAGAGTCAGCAATAATAGCATAATATTTTGATTTCTTCCTTTCTTCCAATACCTTCTGTCGAACTCTTTCCCCACAAACTTGAATGAATTCATTTTGAGAGTCTTTTAGACAGATAATGAGCTTGAACACGTTTTCCCTCTTCTTGGGCCTTTTTTACTTTTGCAATATGTTCTTCTTAGTAAAGGGTCATATTCCGCTAACAGCTCTATCAGACCCAGAAAGTTTCCATTGTTGGGATCCCCAATTTTTTCAGAGGTCCCTCTGAGAGCTAAATCCTCGCTCTCCAAGGAACATGACCACGGAGAGCAATCTTTGAAATATATCCCTCCAATATTTGGTTCTTGAAGCCAGTTCTGAGTCGAGTTTGAGAATGTATGTCTGATCCATCACTTTAGCCTCCTTTCTAACTCTCTCCATTGGATGTAGCAATTTTTGTGGGAAGCGCTGGTTTTCATTGCAAAGGTAGCTTGTTGTAAAGCTTCCGCCATCCATATTCCTTTTTCCATCCATCGTTACTTAACAAAAACTGACTTATTTGAATCGTGTTTTTCACCCCCACTATTATTATTGAAAAAGTCTACATGGAAAACAAAATAAGGACTCAGCAGTCTCACTCCATACAAGCCAATCTCTTCTGACGCTCTCTCCGTTCGGCCTTTTTGAAAAAAGAACCGTTTTTGGAAACGCTCTTTTTCCATCACTTGGCAGATCTGACGGCATCAAAGATGGACCCATTTTCACTAAAGTCTCAATCACACTGTCAGTCACCACCTTGTTTTTCAGAAGTCCCAAATCTGAACTGGTAATTATAGTTCCTAACCCCGAATCTACATTAGCATTTAGAATGTCACGATTGTGATCTTCCAAAACCAATATCATCTTTAGGATCAGGTTCTGAGGTAAAGCTATCTACCATTGTTTCTCCTTCATCAGCATTAGGCCTACAGCTTTCAAGATCTTCGCTGTCTTCAGTATTAGGGTGTTTCATGAAAACTGTGAGAAACTTCGCAAAGTTTCTCCCTGGCGGCGCCAGGGTCGTTAGGGCCGCTGTTAGAACTAGTTGTAGCTACGTCTACTTTGATTCCAACGTCAAATAATGTCCTGGATCCTTTATTTGAACTTTCAATTTTCTTTTGCCTTTCTTTACGTTTTTGAGCACCAGATTTATGTTTGTAAGTGTCCATTTTGAGATATAAACGGTGTTTTTTTATGCGAAATGATGATAAAATACTGTGAATGGACCTAAAAATAAATATCTTGGATTAGTCAAGAATAATAAATTGATGTGGGCAGATCATAAAATAATATTTGAAATAGAATTTTAGAACCTAAATATCAAAATACAAATTTAAAAATGTATCAAATTGATCATAAACACTATTAGACAATTAAAAATTAGTATTGATTACTAGGCCTAAACCGAGCAGTTGCTAAAATAAATACGGAATGTAAATTATTCAAACGCTGCGTTTAAAGTAGTAATGTATCTCAAACTGGGCTAAACTAATCAAAAACCGACAGGTGCAATCACAGGGCACGTGAGGGGATGTGATGAGTCATTGAGCTATTTTCGGATACTGTATCGCTTGCTGCGCTCTCACTCAGATTTCCAAGGTCAAGTTTTTTAAGACGTTCACCCAGCGATCTCTATTGTTTACCTGTCTTGCCAACATATTGGGGGTTTACTTCCTGTTTCTCTCTCTGTTTATCCTGTCCTCACTCCCCATTCCCTCTCGTTAAACTGCGCAAACTAGTGATGCGATGCGTCGCCTCAAGTTGGTTGTCATAACAACCAATATATCAGCCAACGAGCCAACCACGAAACAATACCAAACTATGTCGTCATTGAATAATATTTTCTACGTGCTAACGTGCATACTGCATACAAGCATGTGAACAACCACAAAAGAGTGAGCGATGAGCCGTCGTTCTCTCTGATTTAATAGGATAAACTTGATTAATTGAAACTTAAAACGACGTTCAGTAGCAGTAGCAAACCGAATTTATGTGTTGTTTTTTTAATTTTTAACCATCCTACTCCTCATATGTTTTTAGTTTTAGATTTAGATACACAGTAACGTCAGTAACATTTATAATTTCACGTCTTATTACATAGGTACGTTTATAAGACGATTACAACGTCTCAAATTTTGCAGCCCAGTAATAATTAAGTTTATTTGTATTTTTTGCTGTTATGGAACCTTGTTGATCGTCTTAAAGGTTAACCAGCCCTTGGATAATCGGGAGTTAACTGTAGCCTCAATTTATTTTATGAAAACTGATTACTGTATAATTCAAATTTATAATGAGGGGTAAAAATCATGGCTCCACATGGGTTGGGCTGGTGGACCCCTGGTCCCAGGCCTGGGCCCCTGGGGGCCCGGCTCTGTCCCTAATTTTTATATATTTTACAATTTTTATTTTATTATGTTTATATTATAATCATCAGTTAAAATAAAAATCTGCGTTACATTAAAAATTAAAAATCTCATGTTTTATTATGCCCTACAGCATGACAAGTGAACAGAAGGAGCGGGCCCTGAGCCTGATCCTGGTAACAGGGCCCGCAATCAAATGTGGGATCCATGGTAAAATTTATTCAGTTTTTTAATTTTTTCGGAAATTTGGAACTTATTTTCTAAAATTAAATGATAAAATATATTTACTAACTCACCTGTATGTTTCTTTAATTCACGGTTAAATCAATCTCAATCTCCTTACAACAACAACAACAACAACAAACCTAATTAAGCACGGACAACAAACTAAAACTAGAAGTGTACAAAACAACCAATCACGATAACTTAATAAAACCATTACCACCAGCAACCAGCATAGAAATGCAAGATTGAAAGAAACATTAGTTTATTATCGTGTCCGGTATCACTGTCATCCGACGCTCAGGTTGCAACTTGTAGTGAGCAAGGAGGGGAGGGGCCGGGAGGGGAGGGGGTGGAGAAGAGTCACTGCCTTCGCGTCTGGGCGATTGCGGACCCCGGGCCCGACGTCTGACAGCCACAACCACAACGGTTCGCGCCACTCAGTGTTTACAATTTTATTGGTTTAAATCGGAGCAAAGAAAGTAGTTTAAATTAACATTGCATGTTATTTCCTGAATATTTTCACCGCACAGGCCCTGGGCCGATGGTAATGGGCAATGATAAAAAAAAATAAAAATACATATTTTAGTCGGCCCGGGCCCCCTGTGGCCCCGGGCCCCTATTGCATTTGCCCCCCTTGCCCCCCCCCTGTCGCCGGGCACTGCGTATGATTTGTTTTTGATTGAACGCTAAGTTCACAGGTAATGTGTTTGTTGTGCAAGGCTTATGTATTCTTATTAACAATGCCGCGACAAAGAAGATCCATTCTTTCCTGACAAAGCCGTAATTCAAATTAGGCTTCGAAACATCGCAAATAAAACCACTGAAGAACAAGAAGATGCATTAAAAGGGCGACGCGATAGTAAGACTGTGATTGTATGCTTCTCAATCACGACAGCAAAGAGAGGCAGCCCGTGAAACGGCTCGATTGGCAATGCGAAATCGTCGAGCAAACCTCAGAGGTCAACTACTAGACAATTTTCGGACGTGCAAGAAGAGATTATTCAAGTATTGATTTTAATGGAGCAGCGTGTCGATACGATTGTAACACGTAATCTTATGATATATATATATTATGAGGGGCATCAAGGTAAACTCACTTGTGTTATCGGAAATATGAGTCCATTTCAACCAAAAATGCTCCTACACACGCCAAACTTGATATAGGAGTTAGTTCCTTCAACCTCTGATCATCCAATATAAACTCCGACATAATATGAATCTAATTGTATCACCCACTTACGTTTGAAAATATCATACAAATACATATTATGCGTAATATTTTAAACAAAAGTAGGCAACGGGCTGTGATTTTAAAAATCATGGGTTAACAGCTTAGTATTCGATACAATGATATAAGCTACTTCACAAAAAAACATAAAAAATACAACCCAACATACCCAATATTTCATGGCGAAATATGAGGAAACCCACGTACTCAGAGGTATACTGGACCCCAAGAATCTTTATTTCTCGGGCTTGACAGCTGCCAATAATGGTGGCTGGTGGTGGGGAAAGGGGGTGAAACTTATTAAAGCTGACATGGGTTACCAAAGGTTCTTCAGGTAAACTTAAAACTGGAAAATATCCCCAGTGTGCCCTTTGAAGTTTAACTTCAACATTATCCAAAGAGTCGAGAAAGTAATGTTAGATACCTGTACAGTTTAATGAGGGATATTGGCTGCTCCCAGGTTGTTGATATGATTCGAAGATAGTATTAACAAGTACTGTGAATCATTAGCGTTTTGTAATCGCTGCACACGGTAACCTTGATACGTTTTGGACATGTTCTACTGGGTTTGGAATCCGTAAGTTGACCCACGCCAGTTTCCATGGGTTCGTAGCCAAACCACAAATAAACTTTGTATCAGACTTTGATCACCCACAAATTACGTAGTTTTAAAGATTGATGGTGTATATACATTCGCGATGCATTATTGTTGCTATTCATAAAGGGTATATTAACAGTATCTATAGACAGATTAATATTTATAACACAATTCAGTGAAATGGAAGTTCAATCAAAGACAAAACTTCAAGAGCGGTCAAAAATTAGATTTTCAATGAAATTCGAAGTTTAAAAATTAGTCTTTTCACGGCAAAAGGTCGTAATTTAAGAACTTCAATGCGAGAGCTGTATAAGGGAGTGAGAGGGAATTTGAATTTCACACCAATTTGTTTAAAGTCTCTCACGTACAGTTTTAAATGTTTACGAAAGACCGGATACTGACATGGACAATGTTGAAGATGGAGCTTGTATTGCCTATTCTTAACTTAATCACTACATTTAGAACACACCATCCAATACTAAAAACTTTTTATTTTTATGTGATGTATCTGATGAAGATAGGCTTGCTATCGAAAGGCGTCACAAAAATACACAGTTTTTAGTATTGGTTGGTGTGTTCTAAATGTAGTGATTAAGTTAAACTAACATGGACAGTTTAATCATTAACACCGTGTATAATTATTCTAAGTTAACATTGGTATATACAATACAATAAGCGTATTTATTCATCAATATCGTATTTATTTTATTAAAACTGCACAATTATTCTAAATTAACGTTGGTATACAATTCGTGTATCTATTCATCAATGATCTTTCGCATTATTTTATGACAAACAAGATTCTATATAATGTATATATAATACATTGCATTATGGCAAACATGAGAGTAAGTGTTGGATATACATTTAACAATAATCAATTGTTCACATTTTCTTAACAGCTTTCAAATTTCCTGAATATTTCTGAAATATTGAAATGCCCATAAGAGATCAGTAACGTAGGACCATGTCGGAGGAACTGTGGTAAACAAGCAAGGTATGCACGAGAACGGCGCGAGATGTTAATGGTCTATCCCCTTGAAGGCAAGTGGGTGGGGTGTGTGTTGTGTGAGAGGGAGGGGTGGAGGGAGACGTCGGCAGTATTGATTCTGTCTGACCGAGTAGAGTTGGGCAGAAGGAGAGAAGTCAACGCTCTCATCTTCTATCACATCCAGTTCCCGGTTCATCCTCAGTTATCTGCCAACATCCATTTTGCAATCATAATAGTGGTGTAGGGAATGTCCCTGTGTACTATTCAGACTCAACTCCACTTCCTTACACGGTTTCGTTAATGTAAGAAAGGTTACAATACAAATGAGCACATCAAAACAGAAACACCTAAATATATGTACTACTATTTCAACCACAGTGCAGCCTCTGACACCCAGCATTGCCTACTAAACATGGCAGACGTACCACTGTATTGCTAGAATCCGAGAGGAGTTTCTACATGGCGAGACAAGATAACGGGGAGAGTTCAACTCTATTTAGGATAATTATTGCTTCCATCATTTAAATTTAATCAAGCCCAGTTGAAAATATACAGCAGAATGTCCACTTTTTATGCTGACAACCTGAACTTATGGTCAATTTACAAAGATGGCTTCTTTACAATTACAATTAGCTCTATATGGGCATACATATCTCGTAAAAGACATAATATGTAGGTTGATTGAAGCATGATTTTTAACGATAAGTTAAATAACACTCCAAAGTCTGCCCAAGACTGCTTCACTCGCATTCTCAGTCATCAAACCCAATCAGGATAGATTTCTGCATTACTTCAATAAGAGACTCGTAATATACAATCACCAGTAAACTGACAGTACCATAGTTCCGCAGCAATACCGATACCACGCATATCTTCTGAAAGTTTCAGCAGCCTTCTGACCTAATTTTACGACTCTGACCTCCCGATCAGATGTCACTATCCAAACCAAACGACCCGATGAAAGTCGATGACGGATGCCTCGAGCTCTTTTGCTTATTTTCTCACTGGAATATAGAAGAATAGACGGTTGACGGCGCCGTACGTAAAAGGTTCTTCTGTGCATTTAGAATTTTAACTTGCCCATCTTGAATGGATTAGCTTCTTTTCCTTCTTGTTCTTCACACTTCCTGTAGAAGAAAAAAATAAGTGGTTGGCGGCATTGTATTCCGAATCCTTGTAAAGGTGCTTTGGTCATCAAGAACCTTCCATCTTAACAGATGAGTTTTCTTCCTTCTTCTCACTTTCTGTAGAAGAATAGATGGTTGATGGCGCCGTAAAGGGGTCTGTAGGAGCAGACTTTAAAGATTTCTAATTTCCCCATCACGAACAGATGAGCTCTCTTCCTCCTCCCTCCAACATACTTTCTGTAGAAGGAAAAATAAGTGACTGACGGCGTTGTATTACTAATCCTATCAAAGGGACTTTAAACATCCGAACTTTCCATCTGCGCTCATATACATATATGCGCTCGGAAATTGCAATGAAAATTGTGTACTCTTGCAGGCAGGTCTTTAATCATCCTGGCTGTCGCTGCATGTTGCCTGCAATCATTCCCACAAACATTCAATTTCCTCTCATAAACCGATCCGTATTTAAAAAATGTTAAAATTTATTAAAATCTCCGTATACCAAATTCTCCTTATAGTTGACTGATTTTAAAGTACAATACATAATATTTTTGTGAATTTGTTTACGTTACTAGAAACATTATGCAATTTTGTTTGTTTTAGAAAAGTTGTATTTCAAAGTTTCAAAAACTGTCGACACTGAAACTTTAGAAACACACGCAAACTTGGCCAATGTATATGAGCCAGGTGTTAGATTTAGCCATAAACAAACCTAAACGATTTTATTGGTTATAATTTTTTGTATAAAACAAACAAAAACTAGGGACAACACTTAACAGTGTAGACACACATTAAGACGGTTACCGTGTTTGAATGGACTCCTGGTAGTGTTGACTCCACGAGTACAAAGGAAGTGGCCCGTGACTAACCGCGGGTTGACAGAGGTCGGAAACATTGTAAATCTGTACGGCCCGGCCCATACAATATCAAGTTACGAGGGAAAAGAAATCTTTTGTAGCGGACAAAAAAATACTGGGTTTTGTCTTCCACTCCAGTACGGTATCTTTGGCTCTCGTCCTATAAATTTCCCATCCCATGCCTACCAATAGCTCGGATAGAAATAAGAGGTGTTTCTCTAACTTCGGTATCATATTCTAAAATGATTACATTCAGTATGACACCATTTACGCCACTTGGCTTATAATAGGAGCCATAAACGTAGCAATGGAAGGGCTGATTAAATGTGAATTTTTAGTTCAAATATTAATAAAAAGATGTCTACGGTGGTTGCAGTTTGAAACCCAAAAACTAAACTGCATTAATAAACTAAACAGTAAATATTTAACAGAAAATGTGTTCAGTGCCGTATGTCTTAGTTTTTCTTTTAATTGGCAATATTATATAAGATGTCATTGTATTGTATATTATATTGTATAAATGTTATGTCATATTTAGCAAATAATTCACAATCTATATTACATATATGCATTGTTCTCAGATTCGAGAGAGAAGAGAAGCCCAAACATGGAGGATTGTCAGCTGTATTTCTTTTTGGGCGCCCTACATGACCCACACTTTTGTCGCTTGCAGAAATATCAATTTAATCCCATTGTTCTAGACAAAAACTATTTTTCTTTAAAATCTCTCTTTAAGTAAATAGTGGCAGAAATGACAGTTTTAATTCTTTATATTTACAAATGAATCAGAAATCTTTATTCCTGCCATCGACCTAGACTAAAGTAACAAGACAAGAAATCCGGTTTGCAACCTAACATTGGAGTTGTAATAAGCTGCACCATTATCAGTTAAATCCCTTCTAGATTCCAAGGTCACAGATGTCTCAGGCAATTCATCCTCGTACAGTACTTGTAAATCATAAACAATACAAACGTGTTAACCTTAAAAAAATGTCAAGTTGCAAACCGCTAATAACAAAAATTATTAATTTGCGACCAAGCTAAGTATAAATTAAAGCATGCATTTCATCAGCAAACTATACAACGGATATGTGTTACGATGTTACAAAATAAAAATACTGTACCTCATAATATAAACTTGAGATTACAAACGTTCATTTCGATGTAGTGGAGAAACTTCGAAAACTAATTTTGTCCAATATTTGACTTTAATAAACCACAGCGGCGACTTAAGAAAATTATGGCGATTCCGTTTGTGTGATTTCTGATTACTTCTGATCATTTAATACTTTTTGTATCTGTTCATTTAGATTTTTGTTTCATCCCATATATTTTATTAATACAAAAAAACAATAGTACAAAATAAAATTTTAAAAAGATCGTAAATAGCGTGATTTCACTTGCGTTTTGATGCAGAATTAATGCTTGTTTTATTGAATTTATACCATATTTCATTTTTTGGAAATATGTTAATTTAGTCAGTCATCAGTAGATTCTTAAATTCTAGAAACGTCGATTTTCTATAATAGTGAAAAATGACGATGGAAAAGCTCTAAATCCTGTTATTTAAAATTATACATAGTCAGTAATATATTTTTAACAAAGAAAATAGTAATTTTTATGAACACAATATATATTTATATTGTTGAAAACAGTTTTTTGCATTACAAAATATGAATTTTACTGATAAATTAACCAAAAGAAGTGTTATGTTTTAAAATTGTGCAATAAATCCAAATATTACATTAGTATCGTATTTTGCTTTTTTATCACAGACTTTACCTAAAATGGTACAATAAAACATCAACCAGTTACATATATTTGTTTCTGAGAAAAGGGGACATTACAAAGGTAGGCGAATACAACAAGCAGAGAAGGCCGACCGCCTTCGCCTTCGCCCAACCCTAGCGGCATACAGTTTTTGAGAACTTGAATTGTTTTGCACGAGGTACAGTATTTATATCACAGACAGGAAATTATATTCTTCCCTTGACATTCAGGAAGCGCATTGTTTTACTAAAGCTGAACCTCTTGACCCAAACATAAAATGTAATCGATGTAATAAAAAGTATAAATCTAGGATAGGCTTTGCAGTGACAGTGTGACCCAGATACGGGTGTGGGGCGGGGGCTGTTGTATGGGTGGCGGTGCGTACCTATCGACCGCTGCGTGAGTGAGAAGCGCGTCAACACCCCCCACTATCGATTGTGGATGAGACAGCCTCCCTCACTACCGCGGCTATAAACAAACCCTCGCCTCCGCCTCAGTGACAATGAATAAATATTCCTAGTTCACTTTCCCGCACAAACTGCAAGCAATACAACTTCCTGTAAAACTGTACACAGTGAACAATGTACAATTAATTCTGCTACTTTTAATATTGGAACAAATAAATTATGTAAACTTCTTGATAAATCCCTTTTAACAAAGTTGGGGAGGTAGGAAGAATTTAAACTAAAGTATTTAAATTTTCAAATCCATCTCATTATATTCCGGACTCAGCAAAGGAACTAAACCCCGGAATTCAACGTTGTTTTCACACAGTTTGTGTTACAATACAAAACTGCGGTCATTTAAAGCCTGGGATGTCGTAAGACTCTTTCAAAGTCACTATCTATTGAAAGTCGCAATACAAATTTGACGAAATAATTGACGCATGATTCATTTTTAAGTGAAAGTATTAAATGTCCTCCAAAGTAGAGGGGCTGATGCTTATTAAAAAAAAAAGTATAATGAATCATTGATCATCCACCACGTCATAGCTATTTTTCATTCTGTGATTCACGCCCTGATAGGTCACAAGATGAATAATTCGAAACAAACTTCAAATACTGGGTATGAAACAATTACAATGTAAACACAAAACTACTACTGAAGTCAGACGTCAGACTTGAATTTAATAAGCCGTAGAATTCATTTAGGTAACCACAGCTTCGGCATTGTAGAAATTGTGAAAATGCGGAACAATGAGAATGTGTGACTGTCTACATTATATCACACGGCCTTGACACAATCCCACGGTCGTGTGAGGCCGGAACCTTATGTAACACACCATCATATAAACTCAGAGAGGAGTCAGGGGTGTAGTACGAATCTCATTGAGGGGGGGATTGTGATTATGGAGTTTAAAGGTCTGTGCACGTATTCAAAACAAATTGAAATAACAACCTTTCTTTCTCTGCATGAACTTTTTACTCTGATTTTTCATATTGGTTTAAAAATTCATAGGTTATGAACGGTAGAGGTTGTACTGTTTTTTACATGACATTTGGCTTATTAATACCCTATGTTTAAGCCTGTCACAAAAACGTATTTTCTATCACACTTCATTAAATGCGACTGTATCTCCTACTCAGTTTTCCGAATGTGCAAATCAACAATCTCCTTAGAATGATTTGTGAATGATTTGTATAGCTTAAAAGTGTTGGTTTATCATACAAAAACTGTTGTATTCGTATGAGTAAATAAAAGCTTTATTAATATAATTTATAATTTTGATTTGTGTTTGGAATATGATTTATGGAAATCCTTTAACCCTAAACTTTACAAGATATCTGTCTATATTAAATAAATCTTAGAGTGTAGTGCCAACGATTGATTATGTATGTAGTGTGAACGTGAATTTTCCCCCTGGGCAACTCATAGGTCGCCAGCCGTGATAGTTTTAGTAGAGGTCGAAATAGGAGCTTTCAAAAGTGTTAAAAATATTTTTAAATCACACATCACAACAATAGTAAAGAGTCTAAAGGGTCTGTACGGTAATTAGCTGACGGTGATTTAACATTTATTTGAGTGTGATAATTGGTTTAAGTGTGTTAAACCGAGAAAGATATGACTCGATGAAAAATTATCATTTTTTTGGCTCTCTGCTTCTTAACTATAATATATATATATATATATATATATATATATATATATATATATATATATATAATAGTTAATATATATATAATAGTTAATATATATATAATAGTTAATATATATACAGGGTGTATATTATGTCTGGAAACACCCAAATATATCCTTTAATAATTTAAATTTAAATTTGAAACCTCTTACAATCGTGATAGAGATTGGGCATCTACTTTTTGGAACAATGTTTCTGTTATGTCACACCAACGGGGGACGTCCTGCCGAGGGTTATCGTGAATATTCTTAATGGAAGCCTATACATTGTGATACATAATTTTAAAGGTAATAGCTTACTGAATTGAATGCCACAAACCGCATCTCAAGGGAATTATTCTATCAGAAAATAGAGCATTTTTAGTATTGAAAATTTACTGATGTTCAACAATGTAATTTTAACATTGTTCTTGCCACAAAAATGTGTTACACTAATTTTTTAGCATTTTTAAATGTTCAATTAAATAAAACAACAAAAATTTTCATTTTAAGCTGGTTCTATTAGCACAAATTTGCCAGTTTTTATTACAGTACAATTATGGAAATACTTATGTTATTGATTTCTTATTACAAATAAAAAATAATGTATGCTGTTAGAAAAGTCTTACAACCAAACGTTTTACCTGCATTTGGTGTCAAAGCAATTGTTCGAACTGTGTTCCTTCTACGGTTTGACAATGAGCCAATCTTGTGTAAAATGATTCGACAGAGTTGCCTAACATTTCTTCAGTTATCAAAGCAATCTCCCTCTATAATCCTGTTTCTTAGGTCTTCCAAATTATGAAGCTTTCTTCTATAAACATTGGATTTTAAATGACCCCATAGGAAAATAATCGATTGGTGACAAATCCGGAGATCTTGGAGGCCATTCGATTTCTCCTCTTCGGCCAATCCATTTATGAGGAAAACCTTAAATCCAAATACTCTCTTACCTGTCTCCCATAATGGGGTGGAGCACCATCCTGCTGAAACCATACATTATCAAAGTATTCTCCTGATGCAATTTGAATAGGTGGGATTATTTCATTTTGGAGCATATTGTAGTAAAGTTCGGCATTTAAATTTCCATTGATGAAAAAGGGTCCAACAATTTTGTTACCTAAAATTCCACACTATACGTTCAGTTTTTTTGGTGGTTGCTGTGAATGGGACTTCAGTAATCCAATGTGGGTTTTCACTAGCCCAGTAACGGCAATTGTGCCTGTTAACATTGCCATTTAGGAAAAAAGTTGCCTCATCAGAACAATAGTATGTTGGTCAGAAAATCTCTATTGTCATCACATTTGCGCATCACAAGTTCACAAAACTCAACTCTTCTGTTCGTAATCATCCTCACTTAACTGTTGGACTAAAATGAACTTTAAATGGTTTGTATTTATTAATTTTCAAAATCTTACTCACAGACATAGGGTGCATATCATGTTGCTGTGCAGCTTTTCTGAGCGATGTATGTGGGTCTTCAATAAATGTTTGCAAAACATCTAGTGCAATGTTCTTCATCTGTTGCAGATTGTATCCTACCCGACTTTGGCCGATTACGTACACTCCCTGTCATTTCAAAACGCTCAATAGTTTTTGATATTGTTGAAACACTTATGGGATTCCTTTCTGGGAAAGTGTCATTAAACAAATTACAAACTTCCCGATAAGATCTTTGACGATCGCCATATCCTCGCATCATCAACAGAGTAATTCGTTCTCTTTCAGACAATTCCATTAAAAATGCCAAATAAAAAACTGAACTACTGTAATTAGATAACTTGTTGACAGCAATGCTTCAGAGACACTGATTAACTCGACAGGAATGATATGACCTTTGTCCATTTGTAATTCCCAAGCTTAGACCTGTCTAGTGAAAGCTCCATGCTCAACAAACTGAAACCTGTAGACCAGATGATTAATAACACAATAATGTTTCTCATAGGCTAGTGACCTTTGTCTCTTAAAACCTTCCTGCTGACTGGAAAACACCAAGTACAGATTCATAAGTAATCAGAGAAAGTGACTCATAAGTTTTATTCATTGTAATAAAAACTGGGTAAATTTGTACTAATGAAACCAGCTTAAAAATAAATTGTTTATTTTATTTTAATTGAACATTTAAAAAATGCTAAAAAATTAGTGTAACACATTTTGTGGCAAGAACCATGTTAAAATTACATTGTTGAACATCAGTAAATTTTTCAATACTAAAAAATGCTCTATTTTCTGATAGAATAATTCCTTTGAGATGCAGGTTTGTGGCATTCAATTCAGTAAGCTATTACCTTTAAAATTATGTATCACAAGGTATAGGCTTCCATTAAGAATATTCACGATACCCTCGGCAGGACGTCCCCCATTGGTGTGACATAACAAAACATTGTTCCAAAAAGTAGATGCCCAATCTCTATCACGATTGTAAGAGGTTTCAAATTTATATTTAAATTATTAAAGGATATATTTGGGTGTTTCCAGACAATAATATACACCCTGTATATATATATAATAGTTAATATATATATATATATATATTAACTATAATACGCCAGCAACAATGACGTAATCTGGGAACCATACAAAAAAGTAACCAAACATACAAACATGGGCGTTGGAATCCCACCAGCTGACGACAGTTTCCTTCTGACATTGACCTGTTGTAGATGAAATGAGACTAATGTATATTGAATATAAAATACTGAACACTCCACTGATTTAGAACTAGGCGTTGAAAAAGCGCTTAGATTCTTAAAAAATACATTTTTATATCTAAGGCTAAGGAAAATGTGATATACGTATATTCTTGTAACCTTTGGTCACAATAGAGACCGCCACTTTCGTTCTTTAGTGAAACATCCCGTTCGCTTGTGGACACCGAAGACACTAACATCGGAAACAGGAGTGCAGGTGGTAGCTCCCGGATCCTGTACACAAGACGTACAGTACAGACAGACACAGCCAGTATAAACGGCGAGGCGTGGAGAGGCGCGGCGAGGAGAGACGCGAGGTGAATGACCGCCGCCATTGGCACTGGCACTGGGCAGTCACAGTGTACAGGCACACTGTACCACAGTGGCTCGACAGCACCATTACAACATGGGCATTACAACGCGTAGGACGTGTGCAAGGCATTTACGTTGTTTAACATAAAACCCAAAGACAAAGAGACTCTGAAATAGAGAGGTCAGGATACAAATACTACACACACTATACCGGCAAATTGGTAATATATATTGAACGTAATATAATTAAATTATTAATAGAATATATCGATCGATTTCCATATATATATATATATATGTTATGTTCAGGTCGCGTAATACACATGACCTGAATAATTATAACCACGAGTCCGGCCTTGGCTATGAATCCCTTGACGCATGACCTGAATGTTTATAACGAGTCCGCAATGTATCCCTTGTATATTTGTACAATACACGGCATAAACGTGTCCTATATGTTTATAACGACGAGTGCAGCCTTGGCTTGCCTATGAATCACTTGTGTATTTGTAAGATACACGGCATACAAACACGTGAACTGAATATTTATAATCACAAGTCCGGCCTTGGCTTGCCTATGAATCCCTTGTGTATTTGTACGATACACGGCATACACACACGTGTACTGAATATTTTTAACCACGAGTCCGGCCTTGGCTATGAATCCCTTGTGTATTTGTATGATACAGGGCATACACACACGTGACCTGAATGTTTATAACCACGAGTCCGGCCTTGGCTTGGCTGAATCACTTGTGTATTTGTACGATAGACGGCATAAACGTGTCCCATATATTTATAACAACGAGTGCGGTCTTGGCTTGGCTATGAATCCCTGGCGTATTTGTACGATACACGGCATACACACAACGTGTACTGAATATTTTTAACCACGAGTCCGGCCTTGGCTATGAATCCCTTGACGCATGACCTGAATGTTTATAACGAGTCCGCAATGTATCCCTTGTATATTTGTACAATACTCGGCATAAACGTGTCCTATATGTTTATATCACGACGAGTGCAGCCTTGGCTTGCCTATGAATCACTTGTGTATTTGTAAGATACACGGCATACATACACGTGAACTGAATATTTATAATCACGAGTCCGGCCTTGGCTTGCCTATGAATCCCTTGTGTATTTGTACGATACACGGCATACACACACATGAACTGAATATTTTTAACTAGGAGTTCGGCCTTGGCTTGCCTATGAATCCCTCGCGTATTTGTACGATACACGACATACACGTAACCTGAATGTTTATAACGAGGCCGGCCTTGATTTACCCACGAATCACTTGTGTATTTGTACGATACAAGTCATACACATGTGCCGAATGTTTATAACAACAAGTGTAGGTCAGTGCTGCAGGAGAACGTTTAGAAAGAGTCCACAGGGAAATACCTTTTGGCTTGGTTACTCAAATCATTATGGTAAATGAGGACATGTCACTTTGAGTGGCTGTCATGGTTTTCGGGTGACATATTTATAAAGTTGTTAATTATTTAATGAGGTGTAGTCAAGACAATAAATAATCTTTCCTTGAATCATGGAATA
>NW_025784314.1:0-25663 GCF_021130785.1 Homalodisca vitripennis
TTTTCAGGTTATCTAAAAACTTAATCACAACAGCAATGTTCTAAGAATACTCTAATAGGTGTTATGGGAAATTGATGTTATTGTAATTAAGTTTATACTCTAATAATCAGAACTAATATTTTACATAATCACTCCAGAATTAATAATTTCACTGTTGTATGTTATATTATATACCAATAGTTCACCACAATTAAATTAAATAAATTACTATGTTTGTTGAAGGACCCATGAAAGATAATTGAATGTAGATGTAATGTATCTCAACTGTAGTAAAAAATATAGTTATATAGGTTTCCCGCGGACAAGTTACTGTGCTACCTAGCGGGGCCTCAGAAAAACTCGTATAATTTCTTGACATAAACTGTCAATTCAATTAAAAAAATTCAATATATATATAGTATAGTAATGGTAGCACATTCACCCGGCATGTGCTGGCAATACGGGTTACGAGTTCCCGGAGGAGGCAAGTACTCCTTGTGATTCAATGTCTAATGAAGAAATTAAATTCGGGATATTTCCATTTATAACAATTGTATTAATTGTAATATAAAAAGTCGTTTTGTCAGGTATTTGGTCGTTCCGCGATCATATATCAGTTTGGGTTACTTATTTAAACGCATATGTGACAGATAACTGCCAAATACGCAAAATAAATTGAAAACACAGAAACAAGATAAGGGCTCCTGTGGGTTGTAATGTTTATGCGAACATTCACCTGACAATGTGAGAGATCCGGGTTTCGAGTCCCGAACGGAGCAAATAGTACTAATTTTTTGTGATTCAATGTTTATTACAATAATTATAACATATAATTAAATATAAAAACATGTAAAACTCATCCTAGCGATCACAGGTTTGACGTAGACACATTATAGTAGATTAGAATATATATTGGGTTCCTGGCCGCACTTTCGGAGCCGACCGAACGAAAAGCAATGGTAAAATACTGGTTCAATGTACCATAAAGGCAAGCTGAGAAACTATACACAGCAAATCTCTCAATGGAAAAATTAACCGAATCTACAGTCGTTCGTCTCCAAAAGCGATCGGTACATTACTATCTACTCTGTGGAATGAAAAAATTAACCAAATCTACAGCTGTTTGCATCTACTTTCTTAAGCTGTGCTTTGTAAAATGTTGTCAAATCTGCTACGAATAAAGGAAAAAATCTTCGAAATCTTAATAAAATTTAATCAATTTAAAACATTTTTACTAAAAACATACTGTACTTTAATAAAAAAACTTTTCTACTAAATAAACAACATGAACTCACCAAAGTCTCTACAATTTCTAGCATTAAAACAGTGCAACAAAGATGAATTCAGTGAATTGCCGGTTTATTTTCAACAACAGTTGATACCGTCTTCGATACTTTCCTTAATGATACAGAATTCAAAGAACTTGTAAAGTCTTTTGCCAGAAAAAACGTCTAATGGAGTGTTTTAACTATCGGCAAAAAAACTAAAAAAGTAAGGGATTACATATTTAATATAATTACGAAAGATATTGAAAAGAAAGTAAAAAATAAACAAACAGAGAGTTTTCATCGTTTTTTATGACATTTTTCCCATATTATACGTTCTTTCAAGATAATCAAGACTTAATTGATGAATTTCTTAGGAATTTTTGTAAGTATCAAGATTTTAATCAACACAATTCATTAAAGAGCATTATAGAATTTTTCTTATAGAATATTAGCCACATTTTGTGTGAAACAAAAGGTATTACTGTAGATAATATTCCATGTGATTCCTATGAAAGAAAGGACACCAACTATGGTTATCAAAACCGAGTACTATGACGTGGGGAGGGACCTGCAAGTTTTAGAGTTAAGACTTTATTCTACAAAGTTAATTGTTATAATTTTCTTTATCTTTTATAGTCTTCTTTACCAGTAACAATCAAGTGGTAATTTTTCATTTTTGTTTAATTCTTTAATCTTTTTTCTCATCCAAAAACAGTCAAAAATCTGTTCGGCAAGTGTACTTTACAATCTTCCAACTCTGGCAATTATTGTAAACCCGAATTTATCTTTCATTTTCTCCAAATTCAAGATTCTATGTTTCTTCCTTTCTTCCAATTCATTTAACTTCTTATACTCTTTGAATTTTACATTCTCCAATATCATTTAACTCCTTCAAGAACTCCATTTAAATAGAAAAAATTCAAAGACGGAAAAAAATTAAATTTGCTAACAATCACTCGAGAAGTCGGGGAGAATGTGAGTAAAACCGCATTCTTTTCACGAGGTTTCTTCGTTTAATTTCTCCAAAATGTACTATAAAATCATCAAAGATTTCAGGCTTAAAAATCGTAGACAAATTCAACATCCAGATAATAAAAAAATACAGGTAATATCTTTTCATAATAAACGTGTGTATCGATACCTACAAACCTAATGTATTCTTTGAAAAGGAAAATAATTTTGTCAGTGGTTCCAAGAGATAAGTAAAAATTTTTATTTCTGTTTTCTAAATTCTGTAACAAATTTTGTTTGCTTCTTGTCTCCGTATTGTAATTTTCATAAGCAGATTATTCAAATGTGTTAGTTTATTTCGAAATTTCTTAGGTTTAGGTCTTTCGCACAAAATTAAATTACAACCTCTACAAACTAAATATCTTTTATCGATAATTTCTCCTCTATTTGAACACTTGTAACAGTTGGCATGTATACTCTTCCATTTAAACAGAAAGATTTTTTGTTTAAATGGAGAGATTATGGAACTAAGTCTGCCGAGATATAAATTTTTCAACGCAAATGTTTATGTTTACATTTCTACAAACAGAGATAAATATAAATAATTTCATTCTATTGTACAACTATTTAGGATATTTTTTCTATGATTACAAAGATTATTCCGGAAGAAATCGAGATTTTTCATCAGCGAAAGAGTATATTTTTGAAGTTTTAGAAGGAATGAAAGAGAATAATATGGAACATCATTAACTACTGAATTTCTCTAATATCGTTCCTTAATCACATCATAGGCTAAAAATTTCTCAGAAACCACAACAACATAACAAATCGAGTTTGTAACAGCTTTTTGAAAATCCATATTGATAATTATATCGTTCTTTGAACCAGAAATATTTGTCAAACTCTTTGTTGTATCAATGACATAAATAGGTCTATTCGCTAAAAATTCTTTAGGATTGTAATACATTTCCTTATTATTACAGTAAACTTTCTTAAAATCTTGATACATCTGATACATGATTCTGAAAAGACCTCCGGAAATGTTTAAATTTTGTAATTCATCTGGATAATAAGAACCGTTCAATTTTACTCTGATATTTTTTACATCCAAACTATCAAACTTTGAAGGATTTTTTTCTTGATTATTCTGTCTATCTGTTTGAAAAACCTATGATAACGAAACTTGGGATTGAAGATATTTCTATAAATATTTGTGATATCGAACGAATAAGTTGTTCCGGAAATACCTTTTTGTTCAATACATTGCCAATCTAGAAAATTAAACATAATGTTTTGACTTTTTGTAATTTCATCAATCAACCTTATTTTACTCGTGATTTTATAATCAATCATTGGAACTCTAATAAAAAAATCTGTAATTGTTATTTTTCCATCAACAGGCATAACATTTCCAGTTGCAGTCTTCAGAATCACATCATCGTCTTCTGCTCTTATAAAACTTAGATAAAATCCTCCTTTATAGATCGGAATAGTAACATTTTCAAAAAATCCTAATCCAAAATGAGATAAATTTCCAGCTGCTTCAAAAACACCAAATTTAAAATCTGATTCAAAGCCATTAGAAGTTTGAGAAATAACATCACTTTTTGAATACGAAATAGTTCCTTTAATTGTGCTTAATTGGCCACAGTTTTCGACTTCTTCTATCAATTTATTGAGTTTTCTTACTTCAATCTTAGAAAATAAAAACGGTATAAAATTATCGATTAATCTAACATTATCAGTTCCAAGATATGCTTGACCATCTTGTTTTGTTAAAGTTCCAGAAATATAAAACTGGAAGTTAGACGAGCAAAAGTTATCTCCAAAATCAATATTAAACTCAGTTCTTTTATTCGGTTCATTCAAATGTTGTTTACTAATTGGATAGAAATTTTTAAACTCCGCCCTTTCAATATCACTAGCATATTTTCTGTAGTCCGCCATTTAATAAGAGAAAATTTTAAACATCGTGTATCATTTTTTCATCGATCTAATGTACGTTTTTATAAGAAAAGATATAAATTTTAGTAAAATAATTAAAAAGATTAGAGTCATTTTTAATGATCTACTTCGTCATATTCAGGATTCTCTTCCTTAAATTTTGCGATCTCGGTCACATATTTCAATAAAATTTGCACAGGATAGTAACCGCTATCTATAATATTGTTCCAATCAACTGTATCTTTATTTTCATCCAAAAACTTTATACTCAAGTGTTGATAGAGACAAAGAACAGACATATGATCTTTTAATTGATAATGTATATTTTCTTGAATGAACTCTGATGATAAAGTTTGATATTTTGCAATGTTATACCAATTCAATTTGTTTACGTATAATCTCATCATATCTTCGGATAATTCATATTTTTTGAGAAATGTCATCCCAATGTTCTTTTTTCAAATCTCTTTCGTGTTGCATTATAAAAAGATCGAAAGCACTGTAATGTCCCGCCATCTCTATTTATTAAGAAAAAATTTCAAAATCAAGTTTTTATAAATTGGCTCTTTTTAGCGTTACATTTCAGCACATTTTCCAGATATTCTCTTAACTCCGTTAATGTTTGCATAGTATTTTATATCGTTTGTGGCAGTTTTCTCTTTACATCTCACACAATATATGAGCGCCATTTATATAAGGAAAATTAGTCATCATAGCCGCCTAATCCATTAAATCTGTTATCAATATTTTCAAAAGTTTTATTAACATCTTCTTTAAATTTATTAAAGTTTTCTTCTAGTTTATTTACTTTATCGAGATATAAAGAGTATCGATCATCTATTCTTTTAAGTAATTCATTATTATGTGTTGCTTTCTCATTGAAACGTGTACCAAAATTTTCAAAAACGTTTACTTTCTCATTGAAATGTGTATCAAAATCTTCCAGAATTTTGTTAATTACTTCACCAACTAATACATTAACATCATTTTTATATGTATTAAAGTTTTCTTCTAGTTTATTTACTTTATCAAGTAATTCACCAACATCGTCTACTGATCTTTTACTTCTTTCATCAAGTTTTTCATAGACTTCTGTTGTAAAATCTTTAACATGCTGTTTATGATTCTCATAATTTTGTTTTAGTTCATTAAACATTTTAATAGGATCTTCTAATTGAATCATTACAACAACATCAAATGGATTAATTCCTTTTACTAACACCGCTAATTCTTTTTTCCTTTAAAATCTAAGGCATTTTTAACATTCGGATCATGTAAATCAACAATATCGATGTTTTCTGATAATTTTAGAGGTTTTAAAATTTGTTCTTTAACAACAACATCATGTTTGTCAATACCAGGTCGAACACCGACAATTCTTTTTTTATTAGCCAAACTAACATAATTCTTTTCAACTTTGATTGCTTCGGTAATTTCATCAGCTTTTTCGATATGAGACATTAAATTGGTAAATAATTTTTTTACACCATCATCAACTTCTTTTTCCAATGTTTATATTTTATCAGCAACTTCATTTGAACTCATGAAATTTGCAACTTTGTTATCATATTCTGCTTTAAAATCTTCAATCTCGACAGCAAACATATCTGAATCTGGAAGGTTTTGTAATTAAATTTTCTAACTTGTTATCAAACTCATTTCTCAAACTATCAAAATTGAAACTATTATCTACATTTTGAATAATTTGTGTTCCAAATACGTCAAAAATATTTTGTGAATCCATATTTATTAAGCAATAATTTGTTAACAACTTCTTTAAAATCTTTACCATTACTCAGTTCATTCAAAACAAAAACACATAAATGACCACAAATTGGGGGGATCTTTATAGTCTTGAATCTGAGAATCATTGTAGTAGACGCTTGATTTTTTCAAATATTTAATCAATTCTATAGGTGGTTTGTCCTCAATTCTTCCATACGAATCAAAATAACATGCATTCTTATCATTTTTATAATAACAAATCCAATGCGTTCCACTTCCCATAATCGAGTCTAAATTCACAATTCCACATTCAAATTTCTTAACTTTTTCAGGTAATGTATCTCTCATGAAGATTCCTCTAAAATGTTTAATATTTTTGCAGATTTCTTCCAATTCCCCGAATGTTAAAGGTTTAAATTTTTTTTTTCAATGTTTGATTTCACGTAATTCAAAGTTTTTTCATCTAATCCAGATCCTGTAACATCTTCCAACTCTTTATCTAACCAATTTAAAATGTTTCGAACAATAGGAATCACATCCTTTTTAACGATTGGAGCAGCTTTACGAACATAAGGAACAACATTTTTAACAACTGGAATATTTTCTCCAAAATCTAATAAATCTTTCAAAAGTCCACCATTTTTAAGTTCTTTCAACTGATTATAAGAAAATTCTATTCTGGTTCCTTTATTGTTTTTCTTATGTTTTTCGAGTTTATTGTATTGTCTATTTGTTAGAAATATCTTATCTTCGCCATTTTTTAGTTGATCTATTTTAAATTGAATACTAACGGGTATTTTCTTCTTAAAAGCGGATTTTATTTTTTCTTTCTGATTTTTTGCTGAAATTTACATTTACCTCCATTTATATAGTTAAAATTTCAAGTTCTCTTCGATTCCCATTCCTAGTTTTCTCTTCAAAAACATTGCTCCAGCTGTTGGAAGCGCAACAAATCTTTCACCTAAACTAGCATCTTTTGATAAAAATCTATCCATTGCCTTATCTTGCAAAACTTTATCTGCGATATGTCTGGAATTTGTGTCTCTATGTTTTGTATAAAAAATATCGTGTTCCATAGCAGCTTGATCTAATTTATTTATACCAGGATCTCCTCTTTTTAGTCTTTTTTCGAGTTTTGTGCCAGGCCCCAGATTACTGATAAGTTGGTACGTGTAATTCAGAAGGTAAATTGTTGATAAAATCATTCAAAAGTCCACTACCCTCAATCATAGATGAACTTATTGCCGGCAAAACTCGTTTTAAATATTTAATTCCATCAGGTTTTTCAATCATTTCATCAAGTTTGTTCGAAATAAAATCTTTAATCGCTTTCTTTTCGTTCAAAAAATTGTTGTTTCCAGCCTTTTCTTGAGCATAAATATAATTTATAATTCCATCGAGTTTTGTCAAATCGTCGATATATCTGTATTCAATCTTATTATCACTGTATTTTCTCACACCTGATCCTTCGATTCTTTTTTCCCAAATTGGTTTAATCAAATTGAGATATTTTTTACCTTTACTTGACTTTGGTTTCTTAGTTGATGGATCATTATTTTTGTAAATTGAATCAGATTTCCATAAAATTTCAGTATACTTTTTCAAGTCTTCTTCAGAATATAAACCGTCTTTTGGAACATCAGTGCCTGTTAATAATCTCCATAAACCTTGAGTTCCTTCATATGTTTTTTCATTAATAATGATATCATTATGCTCAAAATTCACGGGCAAATTTCCAATCATAAAACTTTTCTTTTTTCTGTCCCAATACAAACCAAATTTATCATCCTTTGCTCTAGGAAGGAATTTTTTACCAATTTCACCAATTATTATATCCGTTGTTCCAGGACTTATTGGTTCAACTATGGTAGAGTCTTCAATGATTCGAGGTCTAAATGGTGTTGAAGATGGTAATTTTGGCAATTCAAACTCTTCTACTTCAGATTCTGGAATCGAAATATCAGCAAATTGTCGTACAACTGGAACCAAATTCATTAAATTTTGATTATCGCTTAAAACATTTTCAATTTTGCCCTCAACATTTTTTATTGCAGAAGTTACAGGTTGATTAATTTTTTGAATAAGTTCTTGTTCTTTTTCATCAATTCGAATCTGTTCTTTAAATTCTTTGATTAATTTCTTTTCTATTTGATCAAGTTTTTTTGCTTCTTCTGAAGTTACGTTCGCCATTTATTTAGGAAAATTTTGAAACGTGGAACGTAAAAACGTGAACGTGGAACGTAAAAACGTGAACGTGGAACGTAAAACGTGAACGTGGAACGTGAAAACACGAACGTGAAACACGAACGTAAAACATGAACGTGAAACGTAAACACGAACGTGAAACATGAACGTGAAACATGAACGTGAAACATGAACGTGAACGTGGAACGTGGAACGTGAACGTGGAACGTGAACGTGGAACGTGAACGTGGAACGTGAACGTGGAACGTGAACAGATTTACCGTTTTTCTGTTATTTTCATAATGTAAATAAAAAGTAAAGATAATATAAAAATAATTGTAACAAATATTTTATCAAGTAGATTTGTCAGACCACTGAGCAGCATTTTATATTAGAAAATTTATTCAGATATTTACCATTTTTAGGCTTCAAAGTTAGATTAATAGTTAAAAATCCGTAGTCTTCCTTCCAAATTTTATCACATAACTCAATAAAGTGGTTAAAACTCATATCAGATCCCACATAATTGTTATAAATCTTTCTCGAATAGTGATCATCTTGCTTAAAAATACACAACATATTCAGGTTATTTCTTATAAACTTGTTTATCAACCTTTGAAAAGCCAATTGGGAAAGATAGATACAAGAGATATTTTTGTGACGAGACATTACGAAATATTCCTTAATAACGTCTTGATTTTCTAAAATACAATCATCGAAAACAATTACAGAATTTGGTTTACATTCGCTTAATGGAACTATGTCCTCAGAAGCATTATAAAAATGTGATATTTTTTTGTTTAAGTTTTTCTCAATATTTTCAAATCTTTCTTGTAATTTTTTATAGGCGTCTTGTTCTAAAGATTTACTAAAAACATACAAATTGGAATAAGGAATCAACCTATTGTAGATAAAATTCAATAATAAAGTTGTTTTTCCACATCCACTTGAACCAACAATTAACAATCTGATTGGTTGATCTTTCTTATTTTCTTCAAACGTTTGAAGTTTTATCTGATCTTTTTGCTTTAAAAATTTCTCCATTTAAATAGAAGATTTTCATCTTGAAGCAACGCTTGCGAAAATGAAGCTGTTCAAGTTG
Organism: Homalodisca vitripennis; assembly: GCF_021130785.1. Classification (NCBI taxonomy): domain Eukaryota; kingdom Metazoa; phylum Arthropoda; class Insecta; order Hemiptera; family Cicadellidae; genus Homalodisca; species Homalodisca vitripennis. The sequence goes on from NW_025784314.1 coordinate 9,154, forward strand.
ACTTCAGAAAGCTCTAAATTAGTTTTAAACTTGGAACATCCTATACACTTAGAGGAAGAATCAAATTATTTTATCGGTTTAAGCGGTTTTTATTCTGACAATTTTGTAATAAATATTAGTGAAAGTTCTCCTTATTGTATAGGATTTAGTGAGAAGAACATAACAAAATATTATGGTTTAAACAAAGGATATTATACTTTCGATCAAATTAAAAATTCCCTTAAAAATTATCTGAAAACATTCAAACAATCAGATAAATCTTTAAACTTTGACGAAAACAAGTTTGAAATGCAAAAAAAATTATCTCTCTAATAAAATTCAAATAAAATCACCAGTAAGAATAATGTTTTCAGCAATTATTGTAGATTTGTTAGGGTTTGTTCAAGAAACTATTGAGCCAAATCAGGTATATTTAGGAAATAAAACGCCAAAATTTAGACCGTTCGATGTAATTGAAGTGCACTGCAATCTCGTTGAACCTAGTTTTGAAAATCATACCGAACATTTACACAAAGAATCTGAAATTTTGTACACTTTTTCCCAAATGTTGCTTATGGATCAAAAATTAGTGAAAAACCGAATGAAATCGATTATATTCCAATTAGAAAAAATATTAAAAGAATTCAAAAAATCGTCTTAACTGTTCAAGACTCTGAAGGAAATTTATTAAATAATGAGAGTAAAACAACAATATATTTAAGATTGTCGAAAGAATGATGAATCAAGGGGAGCTATTGAATAGCTTACCTTCAAAACTTTCAAGAAAACAACTTTGAATGTATAAATTACAGGAGTCTATCCATAGACCCCTTAACAATCTTCATCCTGACCCTGTTTTTATCAATGAATCTAGACTTTATACTGAAATAAAAATTACTAGTTAAATGGAGTCAGTTGTAGACCTACTCAACAATCAAACTTACATTCAATAATAAAGACATTTGCACGATTGTTGACGAAAATAATGAAATTTGGTTTAAGGCTAAAGATGTTGCAGAAATTTTACAATATGAAAATACTAGACAAGCTATCATAAATAATATTGATAATGACGAGAAAATAGCCTTTAAATATATAAATTACAAGAGTCTATGCCATAGACCCTTTCAAAATCTTCATCCTGACACTATTTTCGTTAATGAATCTGGCCTTTATTCTCGAAATAAAAATTACTAGTTAAATTTCTTTTCTATCTAAATGGAGTCAGTTGTAGACCTACTCAATAATCAACTTAGATTTGAAAACAAACATATCTTTACAATTGTCGATGATAATAATGAATTTTGGTTTAAAGCAAAAGATATTGCAGAAATATTGGAATTTAAAAATACGATGAAAGCGATTAGAGATCACGTTAAAGAAAAATATAAAAAAAGCTTCGATAACATAGATTCAGAAGGGGGGAACGAATCGTTCTTACCTTCAAACTTTCAAAAAAACACTATTTTTATTAATGAACCGGGCATATATTCTTTAATACTGAAATCTAAAATGAAGATTGCACAATTATTTCAAAATTGGGTTTTAGAAGAAGTTTTACCGAGTATTAGAAAATATGGCGAGTACAAACTTGAAAACGAAAATAAGCAGTTAAAAGATGAAATAAAACAGTTACAAATTAAAGATGAAATGAAATCATTGAAAATAGAGAATCAAGAATTGCGAATGGAATTAATGAAGAGAGATATGGTATGTAAAGATTTTTGATAAGAAAAAACACCATGTTTTTGTGTTAATTAAGAAGAATCACATGTGGGAATGGCCTTATTACGTTATCAGAGCTCAGAAACGAGAAATACCAAACCGATTAAAACATCTAAAAATAAATTATCCTGAATTAGAGATTTTGTTCATTGATGACGAACCAAATTCTATCAATCTGTATAACCAAATGAAAGAATCTTTGAATATTTTATACAACGGAAATCATTTTACTACAAATATGGCAGAATCTCGACTGATTTATAGAATATCTAAATTACACGATGAAAATGTTTTCTAAATTTTACTAAAAACTCTCGATTTATTATATTTTGTTTGTAAATGTTTTAGCATAACTAGGTAACCATCGTAGAATTTTTTTTCATATTCACAAGGCATTTCGTTTTTATAACTTTCGCTGAAATTTTTTTTAGCACAATCTTTGCAAAAAGCAATCTTTTCTATCTTTACTATACTGCCAGTTATTAAATTCAGAAATATTTTTAATTTCTTTACAAAAGTAACACTTTTTCTCTTCTAAAGTTAATTTGTTCATTTTATCATATAATTCCTTACAATAACAGTCTTTTCTATTCTCTTCTTGACACTTTGTACATTTCTTTTGAGACTCCATTTAAATAGAAAAAATTATTACACGATGAAAATGTTAAACTCTTAACTTATGATATTTGGTTTGTAAATGTTTTTGATAATTATTTAACCATTTTATAGTTTCTTCCACATTCACATTGAGTATCTTCATAATATAATCTATGGTGATTCTTCTTTACACAATCTTTACAATATGAGTCTTTCTTATCTCTACTATAGTGATCACTATTAAACTCTGAAATTTTTTTTAGTTTCTTTACATTTAAGACATTCTTTATCTTCCAAAGTTAATTTTTTATATTTTATCATATAATTCTTTATGATATTCCCTTTCACAATCTTTGCAATTATAATGCATTCCATCTTTCCTATTTTTATCTTTATAAAATTCATTTAAATCTTTAAATTCTTTTGCACTTTGTACATTTCTTTTGGGCCTCCATTTATATAGAAAAAATCTTTGACTTTCTCAATTCATATTCATAAAACTTTCCGGTTATTTCTTCATTATTTAAATCTTTTATACTATAAGTTACAGGATCTGTGTTATTAATTTGATAAATCACAAAGATTTCTCTTGACCAATTGTTCTTATATTTGTTCGAAAATGTTTGTTTTTTACTAACAATTCTTACATGATCATTGACTTTAAATTTAGTTTTCGTGTGAATTTCAGGTGGAACATACTTTGAAAACGGTCTCTAATAACTCCTTTTCTGCATCCTTATCTACGTCTTTCGGTTTCATTTTGATTGTGCTGTGAACTGTATCGTTATAATTGTTTACGATTTTTTGAAGAATATCGATCCATTTAAAGTTTTTATTAATCTCAAAAATTACTTTCATTCTCTCATTTTGAGTTCTGTTATATCTCTCTACAATACTTGATTTCTCTTCGTTTTAAGTATGATAAATCTTAATGTTGTATTTCCTCAAAACATCGTTAAATTCTTTATTTTTAAACTCTAAACCCTTATCTGTATGAAGTAGGTTAGGAGGTTTGTGATTGATCCTTATGGCATCTTTTACTATATCTTCGAAAGCTTTTGAAATATCCTTGCCGTTTTTTCTTTTGATAGCTCTTGACCAAGCATATTTTGAGAAAGTATCAATAACATTTAACATATACTTAAATCCATCATTTTGATCCGAATAGTTAGACATTATAACTAAATCTGCTGCCCATAAATCGTCAATTCCTAATGTTATAATTTTTCTCTTTTTAAACTTTTTTCGTACTGGTGCATGAATTTCTCGAGCTTCAATCTCTATCTCATCTTTAGTCTTCAATTCTTGCTTAACAGGTTTTGGATTTGGATTCTTTATAAACTTACTCTTGTTTGTCTTACATTTTGAACATTTTGCAGCAATTCTATACAATCCATTTTGAGTTTGAACGATTTTTGAATCTATATTTTTCGTTTTCTTTTTTACACTTGTGACAGTGAATTAAAATCATCTTCCATTTACATATCAAAGTTTCCAAGTTTATTTAATTCGTCTAATATATCTGTTTTATAGCCATACGGTACTGTATCGATCTTATTTTCTAGGACAATTCTCTTATCATCTTTAGCGTTCAGTGCCAGCTTGTTTATGGTAACAGTGTACAACTCATGTTTATAACTTTTGATGACTGTCATCTCCCTAAATTCTTCTTTATCTTCGAACAAACATCTCTTCAAGTGTTCGATATTTATTGTTTTATTTACAACGCTTCTCTTAATTCCTTTACACCTAACTGGGTTTTTATCTAGATATTTGTACGAGTACATTTTCGATCTCAATCCACAAAATTCCTCTAAAACTTCGCTATTTAACTCATCTTTGAATTTCCCTATTACCTTCTTATTTTTAGTAGTGAAACATTCATGATCTTTTGGATAATCACTTGTATCAAAGTCATCTATATTTTCTTTAATAATTTTAAAAGGATCTCGTTTCAATTCTAGAAAATAACTGTCTGTATCCATGTAACACAGATTCAAATCTGGATCAAACTTCTTTAATTTGTTGTAATAAAACTCGTACATTAGCAATTTGAGAGGTCGAGAACTGAAAATCCTATGTAAATCGGTTTGTTAAATTTAACCTTTTGTTTGTACATGTGACTCGCTATACAGTTGTCGTCAAAGATGTTAAAGCATTTGAAATTTGTTTTCTTAGCTTGTTTTCATTGAAAATTCTTCATTTCCAAGCTTAATATCACATCTGTTTCTCACATTTTCCATAGATTTTCCAAACACTGAGTTGTTCATCAGCTTATAAAAGTCCTTTTCAAAGTCGCTTGTAGCTTTGGTTCTCATGTTTGTGTTAAAATCAATGTATTCTTTCATAAAAGGCTTCTGATCGAATGCAATAACTCTATTCACATGTTTTAAACACCATTCCTTGTTCGAGATAGAATTTCAAATTTCTCGAATGAACAACGTATTCAGTTTTATCCAGTAGAGTTGTGCACAACTTGTTTTTAAAATGTTCAGGAGCAAGAGGCAAATCTTTATGATTTTCATGTAAATTTGTTGGATATCCTAGATCAACTTCGAGAATATAGCCATAATCTTCGTCGCCAGTGAGTTCTAAAATTGTTTCTTGCCACTCTTCTTTTGTATACGTTTTAGGATCCATCCACTTGATATCACTAAACGGCAGTTTTTGCATAAGACCATACCCATAAAGGTTGTTTGCATCGAGATAGAGTAAATAGTTTTCGGGCTTTGTCTTATCAAAATCTTTTAAATATTTGTTATTTGCTTTCACATATCGTTTTAATACACTGAGAAATGCCTCCGCGAATACCTTTTTCGATCATCAAATACATATTATAATCACTAATTAATTGTAATTCTATCTTCGTTAATTTTAACATAGCATCCCATGCAAGACTGGGAGCTGTTAGATAGTGTGCTGGATCAAGCTTATAGCAATTCAAACAAATATTCCTAAAATTTTCAAAGATATCAGCGAGCAATAGAACATCTTGAATGTTATAGAGATCAGAGTAATTTCCTAGATTTTTCTCTTTTAATTTGTTCCAAACATTTAAGTAGTGTTGAAAATCTTTCTCAGATATGCTCTCATCTGTCAAAAGTGAATAGAAATCTTGAATTCTCAATTCTTCTGTGTAATCAAGTTTTTTCAATACTGTCGATAAATTCATAGGGAAATATTCCTTTTCCAGATAGAATTTTAAAGATTTCTTCTTCGTCATTTGGCTGTCTTTCTATTATCTCATTCAGTCCATCTTGTATAAAATGATTTGTATGTTTGAAGTCTTCTCTCTTTAGATTTTTAGCTAACTTTTCTATAGACGAGGCCATGAATCTGAACGTGTCTACAAACGAAAACTTGATGAATTTTCTTGGCTTATCACCTTCGAATTCATAGCCATATCCAGAATTTACAGAATAATTTATATATTTTTCATCGGTGTTTGCAATCAAATCAACATTTCCATATTGTTTAGCCAATTCTTTTATGTACAAATGAGTATCGTAATTTGACATATTGTGGCAGAAAACGGGAATATTCTGAGGAAATTTCAAATTTAGATTGCAACATGCATGAGCTGCGCCTCGAAACTTGCCGGTTAAATGACAATGATCTCTCACTTTATTATAACTCTTATCTTTCCAACTATCAGGAGTAAAACCATACTGAATTGACCCAACATCATAAGCAGACCATTCACAGATATGACAAACGTTTGAATTTTGATACGAAATTTCTTCTTCTTCTGTCAATTTCATAGGTTTCATGTTCTTAGAATTATATTTTTTCGCTATGTATTTCGATAATTTATTGAGTTCTTCAAACAATTTTGTCGGGACGTTTTTCAAATCTTCTTTATTTTTGGCACGATAACATATCGGTTTGTACATGCGATTGGTCACATTCGACACTAAATATAGAGTAAAACCATAAGGAATGTGCCTCTGAATCTTGGTTGTAGTTGATCTTTCTGGATTGTTCTTACATGTCGGAATCTTTTCCAATATGCTCTCAAAGTCCATATAAATTACGTACGGATGGTTTAAAATTTCTTTTGATAATTAGTAAATTTAGTTGATTGACCTGGAAATGGCATAATTGGCTTACAAACTTCATGATTTTTACAAATTTCTAAGTGATCTGTTAAATCTCCAGATTTGTAAAAAATGGCTTAAACATCTTCTACACAAAAATTTTCTTTCTTTATGTTTAGACAACTGCGAAGAAACAAGCTTATTTAAATCGGTTATCAAAAACATAATGAGATTTATCATCTTGTTTAACATACAATAAATCAATGTTTGTTTCAGCGTCATATTTTTCAGAAATTTGTAACGGAACAATGTTAATATTTTCATCAAAACTGTAGACATTGATAGACATTGTTGGATACTTTATACTTGGAATTGTAGCTTCGTTTTTCAAATATTTGTATATCTTTCAGAGACATTGGATACTCAAAACCTGAAAATATTTCGTCATTCACAAATTTTTCGTATTGCTTTACACGTTCACAGTCTCTTTCTGGTTTTTCAATAGCACATCTTATTGAGTAAATAAAGCAAAAATCATCTCTATTTTTTATATTTATACAAGCTTTTTTATCTTTGATATTCTTTGGTTAAATCGATGTATGATCCTGCATTCATCATTTCGTGTTTGTTAAGGCTCAAAACTAGTTGTTTACAACTTTTAAATGTCCATCCGGAACCTTTATTTGGATTATTCGTTTGTTCTCGATGTGTTAATTTATTAAATTGCTTAGTAATAAAGTCGTTTACGTCAAAGATTTCGTCTGCTTTGATAGTAAAATACATTAGACATGTTTGCGGTTCACCATTCACTAAAGTTCGTTCGTATTCACATTCCAAAGAGAGATAGCCCTTCATATTTTTAACATTTTCTTGAAATTTCTCGATTAAACTTTTAATTTCTGACCGCATAATTGAAAGATATTTGTAAATTGACATGGAATTGTCGTTCAAGTTTGTTAAAATGTATTGCTTGAAAAGACCGTGTATTGAGGATAAAACTTCTACATCAATGATATTTTCGGATTTTACTTTAAGAGTTTTATCAATTTCTTCGATCATTTCAGACTTGGTTTTATCGTTAGTACCGATAGCCAACTTTTCAGCTATTGAATGAAGTTTTTCATCATTAAATAGGTCGAGATTTTTCTTTTCAACTTTGAAATTTCTCTTTAATTCACGTAATTTCTCAATATTAAACATGTTTTCGTGATCGGCAATTTTATTTTCTCTAGCCCACTGTCTTAAATAATTTAGTTCATTATTGTAAATTTGCTTGTTTTTTTCATGACTTTTAGAATTATAATGGCGATCATAGTTTTTTCTTAAAATTTCTATTTTGCAGAACGGACATGATATTTTATCGCGCTCCATTTAGATAGAAAAATTTATTTAAACTAAATGGTGCTTGTAAACCAACGATTGCGCCTCTCACGGCGTGATATCACTACGGATATGACGCAGGCGAAGCGATTATCGTGATGGTCGGTCTGTAGTAGCACACCTCGACTGTCATTGATACACACAGCGCAATCTTTCGGAACTAAAATGTCGGTAATGCAGATTTGCTTTTAAGAATAAAAATTGTGTTCCCGTTTACTATTATAACATTTTCTTTTTCAAAATGTTAGATAATTTTACCTATTTTAAAAATATGCGTACATTTTGTTACTTGTAATTTTCAAATTATATTTTAAATTAATTTCTTAAATTTTTACTTCTCGATGGGCTGTTGTATTGTGTTGCTGAGTATATATGTCCGCAAATTCGGTTTGGTCGGTTAGGAAGTTTACTTCTGAACTGTTTCAATGCGAGTGGCCATAGCGGAGAAACACCAAGTTCAGAAGTATTCAGATCGTATTCCGGAACCATTTCTCTATCCGTATCTCGCTCTTCTCTCTCTCTCTAGCCTGAATATAGATCCTAGCCTATAAACGGCAGAAGTGATCGTGTCATAGGCATAAAAAGAGAGGGAGAGAGAAAGAGACAGAGGGAGGAGAAAAGGTCGACCGAGAAATGGTTTTGCACTGTTTGACTTTGAATTTTTTCTATTTAAATGGAGTTCTTGAAAGAGTTAAATGATATTGGAGAATGTAAGTTTAAAGAGTATAAGAAGTTAAATGAATTGGAAGAAAGGAAGAAACATAGAATCTTGAATTTGGAGAAAATGAAAGATAAATTCGGGTTTACAATAATTGCCGAGTTGGAAGATTGTAAAGTACACTTGCCGAACAGATTTTTGACTGTTTTGGATGAGAAAAAGATTAAAGAATTAAACAAAAATGAAAAAATTACACTTGATTGTTACTGGAAAGAAGACTATAAAAGATAAAGAAAATTATAACAATTAACTTTGTAGAATAAAGTCTTAACTCTAAAACTTGCAGTCCCTCCCCACGTCATAGTACTGTTTTGATAACCATAGTTGGTGTCTTTCTTCATAGGAATCACATGGAATATTATCTACAGTAATACCTTTTGTTTCACACAAAATGTGGCTATATTCTATAAGAAAAATTCTATAATGCTCTTTAATGAATTGTGTTGATAAATCTTGATACTCACAAAAATTCCTAAGAAATTCATCAATTAAGTCTTGATTATCTTGAAAGAACGTATAATATGGGAAAAATGTCATAAAAAAACGATTGAAAACTCTCTGTTTGTTTATTTTTTACTTTCTTTTCAATATCTTTCGTAATTATATTAAATATGTAATCCCTTACTTTTTTAGTTTTTTGCCGATAGTAAAAACACTCCATTAGACGTTTTTTCTGCAAAAGACTTTACAAGTTCTTTGAATTCTGTATCATTTAAGGAAAGTATCAACTGTTCTTTAAAATGTTTTGGTAATTCGTTGAACTCGTTAAAATTGTCCTTTCTTTGTAAGTTTTTTGAAATGCTAGAAACTGAAGAGAGCTTGGTGAGTTCATGTTGTTTATTTAGTAGAAAAGTTTTTTATTAAAGTACAGTATGTTTTTTAGTAAAAATGTTTTAAATTGATTAAATTTTATTAAGATTTGTCCTTTATTCGTAGCAGATTTGACAACATTTTACAAAGCACAGCTTAAGAAAGTAGAAGCTCAGATTCGGTTAATTTTTCATTCCACAGAGTAGATAGTAATGTACCGATCGCTTTTGGAGACGAACGACTGTAGATTCGGTTAATTTTTCATTGAGATTTGCTGTGTTATTTCTCAGCTTCCTTTATGGTACATTGAACAGTATTTTACATTGCTTTTCGGTCGGCTCTCCGAAAGTGCGCCAGGAACCCCATATTACTATCTACTCATTATATCTCAATACACAATACTAAAACGGTTCAACCACACTTAAGCCTTCGCTCACAATTGTCTAGCCCCGACCTCACTCGTGGTGTCTCCCAGCAAGTTCTTAACAGAATATAATGCTTAAGACTCATGTTACTCGTTGATTGATCACGGTTTGACCTATAACGCGATATCTCCACTAAAATACATCATGTGTAAACATACATTAAGCCCTCACTAATATTGACCAGCCCTGGTCCCCCAGTCGTGTCTCATGGCAAATTCTAACAAAATATACTTAGACGAGATAATGATTAATACTTATATTACTTGTTGATTGATGATTGTTGATCTTAGAATAGTATATATTTACTCTAACTCACATTTGGCATTGAATTGTTACTTCATGTTATACAAATCAGGAATCTTTGCCTGAAACTCATGTTATTCAATGATTTATCCCAAATATTATATCTCTCTCTTTCGTATTTATATTTTAAATTTGAGATGAAATTCATTTGCTACAAAATTTACACGGTTGCGTAATTTTTATGTCAACTTATTTTTTGTATATTGCTTTCCAAAGGATATTTTGCTATCGAAATGTGAATAAGGACGCATAGAGTGGCGTACTTCTACCTCGTATTAATGATAATTCAAGTACATACATCTGCCTAGAAGATTATCACAGCAAATAATATATTCCCACGTGACGCTTACTCATTAAATATTTGTTGTTTAATTCCCACGAAATTAATTAAGAAATTAATGAGGATAAATGTTTGAAAGCAATATTAGTATCATTTATATCGATGATTATGATTTTCTAAGAAAATTAAATTAAAATAAAACAATATAATTTACATTCTATGAGACCTGGAAGGTAAATCTAATGGTACTCGATTTTCCTATTTCTCTTCATTAATATATTGTTTACCTAAAAATACATTTTAAATTAATTACAATTAAAGAAAATTAAACTAAATTTTGGTAAATAAAAAAACCAAAATCTCATACCTAAATATAAAATATGAAAAAAACAAAAGTAAACTAGTTAAAAATATTGTGACCATTGAATACAGCCAGGAGTGAGATTTGTATATATTTATACGTTGTATATAGAGCGCAATGTTCATAAAGAATTCTAAGCCGATATATTTGAATTTAAAGAGGCCTAAGTTCAATATGACTCAGTGATTACTTGTTGTAGATAACCATTACACAACATTACAGTTAACTGTTAACTGTACACCTATTAGTACAGAGAAACGTCTATCAGGATATTATCTATCTTAGTCAAAGGTAAACACTCTAAATTCATTAAATGTTCAGCGAGAACCAAAAACAGTCCGATACTAGTAAATCAATTTTCATTGTACGTCTCGATCTCTCATTGATATTGCAACTGTTGCACGAAGAAGCAACTAATAGTTCTCGGACACTAAAGGAAGAACAATGATGTCACAGGTTGACAGTTTAATCAATGTAGTCTAACAGCCTCACCTCATACTTTCCTGTGAATTAATCAACAGAACAGCATGGCGGTGGCGTTACAACTTGCTGCCACGTGTCTCCATGGTTAAATATTTCTTTTAGCCAAAATAATATCCATAGCAGTTATTTAAAATAACATTAGAAAGGTCTTTAAATTATTCTATACATTTTTCATACTAGTAATGTTACAAAATAGAACCGCATAATAATAACAGTTAACTTATATGTTTATTTGTTATACAATATTAATTTTATGTAATTTCCATTAAAATCTTTTGTATTTTAAATTGGGTGTAAAAATCAAAAGTATTCATTTTTTGCTTCACTTTCACTTTTGAAAATATATTTTTCAGTCAAAACTAATCTTTTGGAAACAAAGTAAAAAAAAAAAAAAAAAAAAACACTGATACTGAAGTAATTAGGCTGGATTAGGTTAAAATGGTGGTTTATTTGCATAATCATCGTTTTCATGTATACTACAATAATATTTTCTTTTTTCATGGTCTATAATTTATTAATTGTAATAATTAAAACGAATATATAACCTTATATTATTTTGAGGAATTTGCGTGTAAATCGAGCAATGTTTTTCTTAAATACTTTATTAGAAAAAAGATTTTACCAATAGTTTTTCAGAATATTTATTAGACATTGATATTTAACATCAATTTGCATTTGAATATTTTGAGGTGCCACTTTCAAAATTTGACACCTCGCATCTTGTCCTGTATAAATATAAAGACACAATAATCATAAAAATATTTTCTTTAGGCTATTAAAGAAAATTAAACCGTTTTCAATTTCGAACATATCATTATTGCTGATTAAAAAATACCAGACATATGCCTGTAAAACCATCATAGTGAATAATATATTTATTATGTTTTGCATGTCCAACAAATTATTTTTAGTTTTATTTTTAGTAAAAATAAAGATTTTGTAATAATGTAGTAAAATAAAAGAAACATATAATTTATTTTAATACGTGTTTTGAGAGCACGTTATACATATCGCGCTCAAATCTTTTCTTTCATTATGACATCTCTCTAATATCACAATTAATTTAAAAAACTGTTACTATTATAATGCTAATATAATGCTTAAGACTCATGTTACTCGTTGATTGATCACGGTTTGACCTATAAGGCGATATCTCCACTAAAATACATTCATGTGTTCAACATACATAAGCCCTCACTAATATTGACATCTGCACCTGCTGGGATCTGACGCTTTCCACAGAAGTGACTCCTGGAATATGTCGTAAGATATTTGGAAATATTAATTGTGATCCGTTTACTTTATTTTGTATCGAAATGTTCATCCAACCTAATCAACCCTAGACATGTGATTACATTGTCTGTCTGTACAGGGATTATAGAGTGATTTTACGAAAATATTTTATTTAGACATATTATATTTTTTCTGATAATGATTTATACTTAGTCTATCCAGGCTCTCTATGCTCTTCATAATATTACTTACTCTGTATCATGTGTCAACTGAAATTTTAAGGAGTTTCGGCACGTAATAAATAATAATAAATACACGTTAAAGTTTTAGGCTTCTGGACTATGATAATGTAAATTTATAAATTTTATCCATATTAAGGTTGTTTTAATAACAGGTCTTTATAAACAGCATGTGATAAACAGAATAGTATACCTTTTAAAAAAATATAAAAAAGAAACATAATTGGCAGAGCGTTAAGGAGGCCTGTTAATCGAGGAGCTGGAAAATGTTATTTCTGTCTGTCTGTCTGATATTTCATAAAATAACGAACCTAAAGGATTGAAAGATTGCATGAAGTTTTGTTTTTGTACAAGCAACACTGTGGTAAAAATACGGTGCAGTCACGCCATTGGAATTTGCTTAGCGTTAGTATATAGTTTTATATTGGCCTTATATCTTACCATGATGGAAACGAGAGAAAATAGTAAAATTGTTAAATTAAATTTGATAAAATTTTTTTGTGAACAAACTGCTTACAAAGATACTAAATGTTAACAACTCATATGTAACACAATATATTTATTATTTATAGAGTAAAAATGTAATAGAAATAAAGTGTCGTTAATAATTGGTGACGAGATCTGATGTCTACTCATTACGTAGCTATGGAGGAATGGGCTAATTCCATGTTAGTATTGAATTTAGTTCCAGTTCACCTTCCTCTTAGTGCACCTGCTGGGATCTGACGCTTTCACAGAAGTGACTCCTGGAATATGTTGTTATTTTCGTCCAAACACATCCAATAATGAAGCTTCAATTAAACTCTTTACATTTTTTTACGGCATCATAGATATCTAGACAACAAAACATTATGCAATCTATGTGTAGTGCATCTGATGAGAACTTCTTCACCTACGTTACACGATATTTTGTATTCTATGTGTCTCTGATGTTGAAAATAATGTAACAGATAATTTTGAGCTTCACATTGAATGACAGCTTCCGCCCATTGCTCGGTTGCTCTAAAGTGCTTTGAGATCGTATTCATAACATCACAGTACACACAGTCGTGATTTTGATAAGATACAGAGAATACCTCTTCAACTGTTATTACACTATATTTCGTAGTCTAGGTGTCTCTAAGAGAATTCTTTGGTCATGTTTGGTTACAATTAAGAAAGTGCTACAGCATGGAGCCGTTCAGCAGGTGTATAAAATATTTATCAAATAAATACACATTACTAATAAGAGATATGTGGTGTACCATCTGGGAAATCACGAAAGGTGCACGGTCACATCAGGAAGTGGCAGTGGGATTTCTTAACAACACCTTGACATCTCTGCTGCTTGACTACATATCACTCGTATATCACCCGTGACAAAATGGCTGGAATGTAGTTACTGGAAAACACAAAAGTGAGAGCGAAAGTTGTAGTCTGGTGAATATATATCTATGTGTGTGTGGTGTGTGTTTGTGTGTAGTGTGGTGTGTATGTTGATTTTATAATGAGTTGTAATTGAAAGTTTAATTTAAACTATAGAAAGTTTTCTTTACTTATTATTTTAATCACCCTTGCATTCATTAGACACAAACTCTTATAAGTTATTTCTTTACATAGAACAAAAGAGGATGCTTTAAACTTTTTCCACTCAATAACAATAAAACGGCTCAATATTTAAAGGCAGAAATTAGATTATCATGAAAAATCCACTATTAGGGAGTTAGTGTTAGTGTTGTCTAGGGTTACTACAATCTTTTGGGAGGTGTTTGTCAATTTAAGAAACGTAAAGGCAAACAACTGGAAAAAGTGGACAAAACAATGCAATACCGAACTATTGTTGCCAACTCCCATATTACATGTGATAAGTGAAATACGAATCTTTCCAAGTCTAAGGGTCCTGAGGTCAGGTCTTGGTCCACCTGTTAATAATTCATATTATATAGTTCTCTAAGGAAGTCCTTTGGATAACACCCTAAAGCATATAAAGCCCGAGTTGTCAAGCTTATGTACGTTGCTCTACGCAAAGATACATCCTTACGTCGTGGAAGTAGATCGTTTACGACGAGAAAGGGACGATCTTGGGCATTTCATACTTTTTTGATGGAGCCAGTCTCTATATCTAACAGGCTACTACATTAGCAGTGTGCACACACAATACAACTGCATTATATACTTACAGACTACATGTCAATTGATTTTACCCTCTTATTTTTTTTCCTTTTCCTTCGTATTAACACAACTTTACATAATGACGGTTGATCACAAATTTATAATTAATACCTTACACATACTTTAACGTAGAACTTAAGTACTAGCTGTATAAGATTTTAAAAGCGAGTAGTTTTATAACAGTATTTGAAATCTTTAAAGATATTGGAATGGATTTATGCCTAACATGAAACAAATTTTACAGGCATTATTATTAGGCACCTCTTCAAGGAATCTAACAAACTTAAAATAGTGGATTATTGATTAAAAAACGTAAATGGAAACACTTTGTGACAAGTTCTTAGTTTGAGAGCTCCTTACAAAAGAGTCTTGTGTATAAAGAACGTTCAATAGAGCTTCTGTTTTCAAACGAATCAACGTGAATTGCTTTCCTTTGATGGTATTTTCAACGCAAAATTGCTTTTCCTTATAGTGATTTGTCTTCTGTATATCCAAACATTCGAATTGTACATACAGAGGCTTTACTCGAAAACTTTACACACACACACAGGTATTCCTTATTTGTCAGGATCTTTTTGAATGTATGGAACTAATAAGTTTTTGTTGTATATAATGTTGATGTTTTGTTTAGTTTCCTTTTGTAATTGTGAGAAGAAGAATATTATTTAGATTTACAATAAAATACCTTAAGATTTAAAAGTGAGCATGTACTATCCGTCGGATTACCATCGACACTTTAACAGCAACAGCTGCATGATGGTAAATAAGGAATTTACAGTCCCAAGGCTGCCTGTTTGAATATATTTTAATTACAAATATGACTATATTGGATTACTAATATGTGGATGTGTTCCCTCATTTGCAATCCCACACACTGTTGCAACATTTGAAAATACACATTTTATCACATTTACTGCAATAGAAACGTATATCCAAAACGTGCAGTAATTATATGAGGATCTAAACTAACAGGGCGCTCAAAACAGGGACATCATCTGCTATACCTTTCTGTAATGGTGGCATCTCCCGAAATATTCCCATGTATTATTGGGCGAAACTCGTATCAAAATAAAATTGATACCTTTTGGAAGCATAATGGGATTTGGGATATTTGATAATTATTATATAATACTAAAATGTATAGCTTTATTATCTTTTTTCCGTTCTATATAGCAGATTTGAAGCCATAAGGACTATGTTTTTCAATAAATACATCAATCGTGCTTGGCTTGTATCCATTATTTTGGGAAATGTATTCTAGGACTATTCTATTCTTTATCAAAATCTTCTATTTTTCATTCGAATTGTTAAATCTATCGATCATTGATTTGAACGCAGCCGTTTTTTAGTGTCTATAAGAAAACATTTTTACGTATATTATAATATAGTTTACACAATATATATTTTCCTTGCTGGGGAGATGTACACATTTCCCCTTCATAATGGTTATATGCCTATCTGTTTGCCTGCAGAAGTTGGCAAGCTATAAGCTATAGAAATTATCTTGCAACATCAGCGAGGATTATTCTAAAACAGATCGTGTGACGTAGTACTAATTTGTAATTGCTAGACATATAATATTTTGAACTGATCATAACGACAGTACTTAAAATTTACTTTGTTTCTAAAGATAAATTACTATTGAAAATTAAAGGTCAGTAATGTTATTAAATATAAGATGGCCTTAAGTCCAAAAGTTACATTATATTTAATTATTTATTATCAAATTGATGTATCAAAATATATCATATTATTGATTTAAATGTAATTCAAATAAGTTAATACCACA
>NW_025784315.1:0-25384 GCF_021130785.1 Homalodisca vitripennis
ATCAAAATTTAAATCCTCCCCCCTCAAAAATCCCCCATATGTATGGCCTTCCCCAAAATCCACAAACCTACCATCCCTCTTCGGCCCATCATTAGTTCTCGTGATTCACCTTGCAGGGAATTGTGTTAAGTCCTCTATGGAACATCTTACAGCCATTGGTAGGAAAAACAGACTCTTTCATAAACAATTACAGGAATTCGTTAGAGAAGTCAAAATCCCTAAAGTTGACTGAAACTAAGACCAAACTGTTAAGTACTTGATGTCGAAAGACTATTTACAAATGTACCAGTTCCCGACAAAACTCTCGGGACTTCATTAAATCAACGATTAAAGAAGACTCAAAACATTAAAGGGATAGAACTAAACTTCCCGTGCCAGTTATTATGGCTACTGTTAGAACTATGCACTCAATGCAATTATTTGTTGAGCTTAGAGGGTAAAATTTACCGTCAAGATGAGGGGATGGTCAATGGGTTCTCACTGTCTCCCTAGTCTTATCGCCAATATCTTTAGTGTCTAGAGAGATTCCGAGCGAAAAGCTTGAGCTTCCAGCTCAGTTTCAAACCGAAGATTTGAGTGGAGGTATGTGGGATGATACCTTTGTTCTATTTTTTTCTTCATCGGAAGACATTGAAGAATTTAAATAATTTTTTGAATCACATTAATAGTTATTATCCTCCTTCCCCATCCGCCTCACTAACTGAGAGAAGGTGGAGAATGTCCAAAACCAAGCTTCTCCCTTTTTGGATGTGTGGTGTATTTAAGAGATAAGGATGTCCCTTAAGACAACTGTTTTTCGAAAGCCTTAACACACACAGGAATACATATTTAAATTATCCAATCCAACCAATCAAAAATCGTTCAAAGAACGGAGCTAGCCTACTCGTTGTTTAGATAGAGCAAAGAGCTTGTGACCATCAGATAAAGATGGTTGAATCTAATTATGTATAACCTAAAAGGAAAGAACTATTAAGAAAATTGAGAATCCGGATCACAGAATCAAATGGCATACCCTCAATATAGTAATTAATAAGTGGCAAACGAACCAGAAGAACTCATTTCCTGCGATCAGAAAAAACCAGAAATTGTGATTAATTTGCGTTTATGGTCAAATCCCTTATGTGCCGGGATTAAATCGGAGGTAGAAAATTTAGAAAGAAGTGAAGGATTTGAGAAAGTACCTAACATTAGAACCGCGTTTTAAAAACCACAGCGACAACACACTTAGACCAAAGTCTCGATCAAAAACAAAACCAAAAAATGGCACATAGGACTTCCAAAAACGGTTGTGTTTACAGTTACTAAAAATGTAGCTGTCGAATAGGGTGAATTACATAGGACGAGAACAAAAAGTGTTATCATACACTAAACGTAAGGATACTAAAGAAACATCTAAAGACAAACACCGAGAAAGGGTTTCAACAGAAAAGTTCCAAAAATTGACTCATCGACATTGGTTGGTCCGAAGACCATCATATGAATTGGGATGAAGCCCACATAAGTACATCGAGGAACGGCACACTTTCAACTCAAAAGAGAAATTAATTGAGCGCAACATACATTAAATTTGGCAGACCAACCCAATCAGTCAACGCATTCTAGGGTCGATGATTAAGGCCGCTTTGGTTGCCAATTCTAAAAACATGAACTAAAGAATGAAAACCCCTCGAAAAGTTAATCAAACGATCAAGCATATTTGTAATAAAACCAATGCGGAAATCACAATAAATGGTTTTAAGAAGTTCATCTCGCATGATACCAATAATAACGAAAGGGCCCATTCCTTGTTTCCCCTTCCCTTGTCTATTTCCGCCAGTCTTGTTGATTAGCCAGACCGTTCAACGATTGCCATTGGCCTAGTCCCTCTGGTCTGGTCCGTAGGCTGGTTAGTTAGACGAGGGGAGTTGGATTGAAGAGTCGTATTGTGAACCTGTATTCTCGTAGTTTAGTTTTAAATGATTTGTGTTGTTTGTATAGTATTTTGTATGTATCAGTGCATGTCTATTTAGTGTTAGTGGAACGTATGACAACAACATTGTACGTTAGTGATTCCTGAACTTAGGAGGCGTTGCCACAACGGCTTTTAGTTAAGATTTGTTTATATCTTAACCTACGTTTGTAATTATGTAATTTAGTTTAGTTCTTTACCTGATAGACTGAGATCAAGATTGCAGATCTCGACAACGTAGTGTTACTGTTTTTATCTATGTTTCACTGAACGATGGCAAGATGTCCGGAAAAAATCCTGTTTCCTATCAGTTTACACACCTCTATTTAAATGTTTATTATTTAATATTTTGGTTTCCAATCTTATACTCAGTTCATTTTATTACATTCATCAATTCCGTCAAAAGTCTTGTAATTTCATAATACATCCGTTAATATTTCTTTCTAATTGGACCTTGAATAAATTCTTAAAAATTCGTGCAAATAATTCTAATGAGCAATTAGAACGATTATATCGGAACAACTATGCGTGAGACCAACAAAATAATTTTTAAATTGAAAATAAGATACAGACTACGCTAGATATTGTGTTTATTATACTTTTTACAAATTAGTTATCTGATCGTACGTTTTATAATTGAAATACGAGTATGTCACAATTTTATTCAAAAGCTATATTATGAGAAGAGTTTATTTATATTATTTATATGGAATTATAAATGTTATTTCTATAAAGTATCGGCTGACGAGTCCACTTTTTGTAGGTTCCCATCTACGTTTATTCCCGATTTAATTCTGTCTAAAATTATGACTTTTCCTGACAAAATTAGAAGCATTTTAATAGAAGGGGTCACATATAACTATCCTGAGTAGCTTTAGGTTTGAATTAATTGAGTGAGGTGTAGTAGTTTTGTGCGTTTCGATTGAGTTGAAGAAATACTTTAAAAGTCAGTTTCTCCATAGGGAGAACTTGCTAGTAGTTCTTCACCACTAGTTCTGCCGACGATCATCTCGTTTCACTTTTTAAAATGAGACGAGAAAATGAATTTTTAGAGTTTTTAGCACTTAGTATGTACAAAAAAATGAATAAATTTTAGACAGGCAAATAATTTAAGGTATAATGCGATTTAATAATTTTGTTCAAATAACGAGATATCTTAAATGACTAGCAAATTTATAATGTAAATGTGTGTTGTACGTAACATAATATTATACAAAAAAAGAATCTCATTTTAAATTCAGTAATCTCCCATATTCCACAATTAATAATCTGACTTTTGGCCCTCTGCGGCGTTTATTCTCTAAGAAATTACTCAAATTTTTCAAGCTTTTAAAGTTTAAATCGTTGGGGGCTTTTTCAGTAAACCATTAAACCTTTTTTCCTGAGAATTGAACATTTCCTGATAATTTTCCAACATGACGACTAACTGTTATAACGTTCTTACTTTGGGACATCTTTTAATTATCTTGACAAATTTACCTAAAACTAATGGCGTTCACAAAGGTTAAGTTTACTACCAATACAATTAACATTTGACAGCTTTTTTATATCAAGATAAATTATTCTACTCAAGGTACTGTCTTTAGGAGCTTGTAGCCCTACCAAAGTTTTCATACATGCCAATAATTTTTGCCGTATTATGTTACACTAAACATAAAATAAAGAATTAACCAGGCTCACAAAACGTAGCTATGGTTCGGAAGGGTTGAATTACAAATGTCAATGCGTAGAAATATAGCACCAGTTTACCTTCCTCTTAGTTGCAGCATCTGGAACTTATCTGATCGCTATCACAGACTTGAGACTTCCCTGGAAATCTGGAGTCACGTTTTCGTCTGTAGTAGATCTAAAAAAGGCGGTCACGAAAACGCTCAAAAATGAAATCTCTAAAACGTTTTTGTTTTTTGACATCAGAAACTTTCTCGCATTGTCTCATCAGTTGCACAATTAACTGTTTCCATAACGCAATGAGCCGTTAGTAGCAAAGAAGTACGACTGGAAGACTAAAAGTTATCAAATCTTCTGTATACAGTAAAACCAAATAGGTTTCTTTTTCATTCAAATATTGAGATGATGTCACCAGCATCCTCTAACCTGAGGCTTACTCAATGCGAAATACAGTTAGAAAAGGTCCCAAAGCATGCTGTTGCGCATACTCTACAAAACGCATCATTGGTTTTAATTGGGCTCACAAACCTGAAGTTTGTATTAACCGCCTGTGTCGGACAAAATTAGAGGACCTCCAGATTATAGACCAGAATACAAACATTAACAGCGCATCAAGAACACCAAATGTAACGTGAACATTCGAGCCAACGTTGAGCGTTTTCCTCAACACTCTTCATTAATAAATAGCCAGTTGATTGATTCTTCCCACATCAGTCACTGGATGCCATATCCGTTGAAATTGTTTTTTATATATTTTTTTTTATTAATTGAAAGACTGCAGAAAGTCATTAACGATAAACAAACTTCTCCATCACGAAGCTTTTGTGTATTACACAGCCAGGTGTAATTTTATGTAATAGTCCATTCCGATAAAACATAGATATTTCATTTGTTTGCTTTCAGATACACACAGAAGTTTGCTTATCAATCTAATCACAATATTATATTACAATTTATTATAAGCTATCTACCGAATGGACTATATGAAAAGATAACAGGAAATGAGGACGTTAGCCATTGGTACTATCTTACAAACCTTGAATGATAGAAAGCTAGCATACCAGGGCATCGATCCACCCTTTCTTTAAACTGTAAAAAAATTCTTAAAAAACCAAGGGTTAAGAAGAGCAATTATAATCACACTGTGTTGAAACAAGCGTTTTATTTCAGATTGTAAGTGGAAAAAAACGAGTATTATACTTTTGTTTTTAAAACCGGCGCATAAATCAAGCGTACAACACATAAACATCGCTTAATGCCGACGAAGACGAGGAGCAATTATTGGTGAACCACGTTAGGATAAAAATGAAGGCCAAATAAAACACGAGAAGGGCTAACGTACAAAATTGCTCTTCGTTGTTAATCCGAAATCATGTATGAATTTCGATGAAGTCGTAATACATTAGGAACCGCATTTCTTTAAAAGTAAATTAATATAGGCTCCAAATATTACATTAGTGGGTTAGCGTATGATTGAACAAACAGTCGGATTTAGATTTTGGTTTCCAAATCTATAAAATAAAGTTACAAGGAAACCCAAACAGATTATATATTTCTAATTAATCTTTGCAAAGGGTGTTGCTCTAAATTTCTAAATGTTTACGGTCCATTAAGAAGAGTTCTTCTATTATCAAGACCTTTCAAATGAGGTGTCACTTAATGCGTATTTACATTTAAAACTGTAGAGCCGTCCCTCTCAAAATCCCGTTTTAGGGAAATGTGACTTAGGGTGTGTTTTAGGGTAAAAGTGACTAAAAAGTTCACTCCTATTTCCTAGAAAGATGTCCCGAGTTTCATCCCACCATCTTTATCCATCAAAAACTAAACATAGTATATCCATAATTTTAACTCACACCGTATATTCAGAGTGCTTACAAATGGTGTCACAAACTTCTATGGGTGAACTCAACATTTCAAACAAAAAATGGCTTATAAACACGGTCGACACATATCTCGTTTTGCCACTAACCACCATTTTATATATTTATAAACAAATATTATTTATAAAACTAGTTAATGTAAGAAAGAAATACTTAGGATGAATAGATAAGAGAAAAAGTAACAAAAAATAATTGTGGTATTTTCTTTACAACAGCATAGTCATAAAAAATAAACTAGACACCTAGTATTTTAAAACTTTAATTAAAATTCCAACGGTACTAGTTTCATAAAAATCCGCCAGTGCATAAGTAAGCACGACCATTTTAAAGGTATGCTTGAACAAAGCCAAGAACAACAAATAACTGATACATCTCAAATGTGACTTATCGGCGCTCCCGGTTTATAACCTGGGATTGAAATTGGTTTACTATGAATAAGCTCTTATTACATAACGACAAATGTCAACTCATACATTTATCAACACTACAAAGCCTAGATGTCGGGTGAAATGTGCAGATTACAGCGTCATCGGCGAAATTTTAGGCGTGGTAAAATCTGGAATGGAGGATCATTTGTCATACTGGCTGACAAGTTAGTCCTCCGCCTGTTTTGCTGTCAAGTTATGCAGGGTCAGCCAACAATGATACTGCCATAACAGTCTATTACACCTACGCATAGCACACTTGAGGTGTGGGGTGATGTATTTGGGAAATTCTGTTGACTCAAACTCAATTTTTTGGATTCAGATAACGATTAAAAAACAATTTTAACCGAACCTTATAAATCCTGTACACAAATAATCATAAAAAACAAATTTAAAACTTCCATCAGTATAAATTTTCTATGACTATTTTTTTATATCATAGAAGGCTTGCAAGTTTCCAAAACACCGACTTAAACTATAATATACGAGGAAGGAGCTTATTACTCCGCCTTGAAACTTTTCAAAGCCCTTTCGATCCATCTGAAGTGTGAAGACAGCGAGAGATCTTATAAGTCCTTCCCTCAAACATCCCCTCATAAGCAAGACCGTTTTACTCTGTGGCCGAATGTGTAAATGATGGATAATGTTTACTTTGTGTTAATTAGTTCGTAGATGTTTTTAAATTTTATGGTTATTGTATGAAATACGTATATTATTCATATTTATCTTTACAATGACTGACAGTTCACTTGTTCACTTAATTTTATTTACATATACAGGGTGTCCAGTAACTCTATGGATAAAAGGTATACCACGTTACTGCTCAGTTCAAGACAAACAAATTTCCCATCTGTGTATGAGGTTTTTTTTATAAAAAAATAAATATCTTAAATACTAATAAATTGAATTATATCAAATTTGACTAAAATGTTTATGATAACAAGGTCATTTTAACTGAAAAGAATATCAAGAAATTATCTTTAGTATTTTCAAAGTGGGGGTTTATAAAAACTGTTAAACTTTGAATAGCTTAAAAACTAGCATTTTTCTCATGGATTGCAAGAATAACAGTTTTTAGAGGATTTTATCACAAATCTAAGGGACACCATGATTTTTTAAAATCGAATAATAAATAACTGATTTACAGCAAGTGTACGTGACAATACAGGGCCCCACATTGAGAGCTGCCGTTTTATAGAGTTTTGTACAGTTGGCTATTCACTAAGAACCTCAACGTGGGCCATGTCCTGTCACAGTAAATTTGCATCAGTTATGTACAATTCGATTTAAGTAATTTTGTGTCATTAGGTTTGTGATAAAACCCTTAAAGAACTGTATTATTCTTGCAGTTCTTGATAAAAATGCAGGTTTTTAAGATATTAAAAGTTTAAACATTTTAATGGCCGCCATTTATAAAATACTAAAAAAAATTTTCATTATTTTTTAGTAACTGGCCTTTTTATAAACATTTAAGCAAAAACTTAATTTATTAGTTTTTAAGATATTATTTTTTTAAAAAACACATACACACAGACCGATGGAAAACTAAGCAACCTCTGTTCAATATGTGAAATATGTTTGTCTTGACCTTAGCAATAAAGTAGAATACATTTGTCCAGAGAGTTACGAAACACTCTGTATATTGAAACATATGCAAAATATATAAATAAAATGCAAAAACGTTTCGTAATACACAAGGATTTGTCGAAATTTAGATGTCTGGGAGCACGAGAGGGTGTTCGGTCTGGGTACTCAGGACACTTGCTGAGTTAAGATGTCGGTAACTCGTTAGCTCATCCCTTACGTCAGCGCGTTTAAATATATAATTATAAACATATCATCACACTCTGCATCAAAACCCACTAATGCGATTTAAAGTTAATCAGTCGTGACTTCTATACTACACAGTTCTGCAGTTACTTGCTGCATGTCATTAGTTACTATATTGTAACTAATGTTGAGTACAAGATTTACCACCCACTCACTTCAACTGGAGAGTTGCGGAAGTAAAGGGGGTATGCTTTAAAAAGTCGTGTAGAAAACTAAAGTGACCGCGTCCTCTCACTAAATGAGACAAAGCGAGCCGAAAGCTCCGAACGAGTTTTTAAATTACATATTAATATTTAAAAAATCAAAATACGGTGAATGGAGATTTTTCTAATTAAAACTTTTTTTTAAGGACCAGCTGTTATGACATAGATTTTGAGTATTTAAATTCAAATAAACTGTAAACACACTTTTTAGCACAGAAATTTAGGTATTTCTTGTTTTTGGGAAATTTAAAATTTTACCTACTTCGTACTAATTTTTGATGTTGTATTTCTCCAGGTGGATCAAAAAGACAACCTGATTTGTGGGGCTTGTAGTGGGTAGGTCCATCCTACCTCTGTTTGAAATCATTAAACGAATTACAACTATCCAAATTGTGACTTCCTACCCCTTCGTGGTTTATTTTTTTGCTGAAAATTTGAAGGAGAATTATGAACACATATTAATAAAAAATTTTACGTTAAACACAAGTTTTCATTAAAAATTTACCCTGTACAAGTTCCGATCCATACGCATTTTTTTTCAAAACCCAGAAAAGTACGCATACTCATCATTGACATCATGTTTTTCCCTGTTTTTTTCACACCAAGCAATTTTCTGCATTAAAGGATATTGGATTAATTTTATTGCTTACGTTTTTTTTTGTTTTAATATTTATAAAAAATCAGTTAGTTACTATATACCCCTTTTGACTATCACAAATTTTGCCATCCTCCCAGCCCCTCCCCAAAAACAATTTTTTTTTTTTTCAAACGAAAATGGTACTAGGATTTCGGCATATGCTGACTTTATTGAAAAAAAGAATAAAACACTACTTTCGAAAAAAAACCTATACTCTTCCTCAGGTGTGAGCCGGTTTTTATACCTATATCTCCCCGGCTCATTGTGTTTTTTATAAAGTGTGGGGGTTTGGGGATTTATTGGCTGCAGAGGCGATTGACCCTTTTGAAGGCGTTTGGCCTTTCCGGCAGAAATGGCAAAGACCCGAGCCTGCTGTACTATTAAACAGCTCCATTTTTTTAAATTTTTTTTTTAATTTTAGTTTTTGTTTTGTTTTGCTGACATTTCTCCTTCTAACATGTGCGGCTAATTCACGGCCCCTCACTGAGGGGGTCCAAGAGATGAATTTTTTTTTTTCCTGTCATCTCCCCCATCATGCGTGGTTTGCAGAGAACCTTCGCCTTTGGCTTCGCGAAGGACCCCACCATGAGACATACCTACCAGTCAACATCTGTGAAACCCTGTGATATTGTTATGTTGCCATTTAAATATAGTTTTATTTTGTTATTTAATTTTAAGTTAGTTTTTTTGATATTTTTTTAGTTATTTTTGGTTTCATTAGGACCCGCCCTTACCGAAGGATACCGGGTGGAAAATTGGCATTTCTTGTTTCAAATTAGCGTTTTCTAATTTTTTGTATGCAGTCCCCCTGACAAGGATTGTTTAGGTATCTACTACGGGCCATTTTTTTTTTTTTTTATAGTAATAAAATTATATTTATTTTTTTTATGATTTTATTTATATATTTATATTGACTGTATAGGCCTATGTTTTTTGTTATGAATGAACCTGAGTATACTGACCACGGGGGTTCCTTATTTTACCTATTTTGGTTTTTGATCCGCATCCCTTCGCCACCATGGCCGCCCCGCTTCCCTGATTTTTTGCTGGGGTGGGGGCGAGCGGCGATGTCCCTTTTTTCAATGGTAAGCAGAGCGGGGGTTTTAGCTGCTCCTCACTGTCCCCTAAAGTTTCCCCGGGTTTTTTGTTTGTTGGGGGTAAGGTTAGTGTTAGGTAGGGGGAGGTTAGAGTACATTCTTTTTTTTAAAATTAGGACCGCCCTAGCACAGGTTTACCGGGTGGAATTGTTTAGTGTCTTGCTTCCTGCAGACTTACCCCTTTGCAGGGAGCAAGGGACTCTAAATTGCTTAACCGCTAAATTTTATCTAACGGGTACTCTACTCTCCCCTATAAAATGTTTGTTTTTTTTATATTTATTGCTTCTGTGTTTGTAGGTTGGGGTTAGTGTAAAATTTGCGGGGTATCCTTTCTATTAGGTAGCGGGTATTAAGTTCTTCACTTGGACCTCGTCATTGTAACCCCTTTTTGTGAGTTGAGCCACTTAGTTTACTAATTTAATTGTTGGGGGTACGCTTTGTTGGTTTATTGTTTATTTATTTGTCTTAATTTTTTTGGTATGGTTTTTTTTCCCTGGTGCCTGAACATCTCGAAAAGCCCGAGTTTGGTTTTTGAGGTCCTGGCGAGGGGCAGAACCGAGGGAAATGTGAGGGAAATTAAGACCTCAATTACGGGCTTGTATAGCGTTTGGACCGCAGCTGGAAATGCAGAGTTCCCAAATTAACACAAATTTATTTTGTAAAACCCGAAGGGGAGGAATTAAAGACGATATTAATTTTGAGTCACTTCCCATGTCCGGCAGCAAAACTAGATTGGCATCTCAGCTTTTCCATTGGCGGGGACAGAATATTTTACTTATGTGGGCTCCTAGTTTAACTCTGATATTAAAAGTTTGGGCTTTTGTCGGCCGTAATAAATTAAAACAAGCCCCTTTGTTTGGTTTGAGTGAGGTGCGCTCGGTGAAAGAGGGGGGTACTATTTACCGCTGCACCCACGGAGTTCCCCACTACCATTACCTTTGCTAACCGTCCCCCCGGCTCTTTCTTTCGAGCCTCCCAGATTACTATGTCCCGATGGGTAGTGCCCTTCTGAAGCGCTGGTGAGGCATCATCTATAGTTGTTTCTTTCCCTTTTTTAGCTTTGGCAAATTGCCCCCCTCCTTTGGGGGGTGTTTTACAACCTTCCCCAGAGTTTGATGGGCTTGACACTAATTTACTTATCCATTTCCTTCTGGAAAGTTTTTAAGTTGAAAATTTCCTGGTAGAAAAATGCTAGCTATCAATTTTAGCGCAGTTTTCCTGGAGGCCCCTTTTTGATCGCCTTCTAACTCCTTAAGAGAGGTGCCACATTTTACCATTCCCAAAGCCGAGATCTTGGAGTTTTTTTGTACCTGCTCGGGTTAGGGAGCGCTTTTCGGGTGGAACGCGTTTTTACCGCCTCAGGCACCAGACGAGACGTTGAGCCATTTTGTCGGGGAATACGGGATTTTTAGCCCGGGTGTTCGCTTACTTGACGAAACAGAGTTGGTGACCTTATTTTGGAGGGGATTAAACCTGAAGAACGCTCCCGTTGATTTTTTGTACCGTCCCGCATCTTTTGCGGATTTGGGACCGCCTCCCATCATCTCTAGAGGGGTTCAGGATGCGGATGATCAAAGGGAGGCCATTCGAGGCTCCCTTTCCCCAATTTTCCTCCGGGCCGTCCATGGCCCCCGGTCGGTCTGAGCCAGCAGCTGCTCCTTCCCGTAGGGAGCCTCCTACCTGTTATGGCTGCAAGGGAAGTGGACATATTTAAGACCGTTTTTGTCCACTTAAAAAAAAAAAAACTAGTAAGCTTGCGGACGAGTAAGCCCGACTCGTGCCGTAAAGGTAATTTTGAGGGCAAAAATGTACAAAATTTTTTATGGTAAAAGGGTAGCTGGTTTAATACAGAAACAGAAAGAAAACAGAAAGAAATAGACTTGGGGACAGTTATCATCGTTTTGCCGAGAGGGGAGGTTGCTGCTCCTGGCCGCGCAGGGAGTAAGGGCTGCCCCAACCTGCCACAACTGGATGTGCTTTTTGGGGGAAAGTGGTGCAGAAGGCCCTGGTTGATTCTGGGCAGCACGCAGCCTGATTTCCCTTTTTTTCGTTTTTGAAGATCTAAAATCCTCTGGGCTAATACGGCAGGTTGAGCCTAGTTCACTTAAACTGTGACTGCTTCAAAGCACACCTTTACCTAAATTTTCTGTAGTGGGCCCGATTCACATCAAAATTAATTTTTCTCTTGGGATTGGAGCTTTTTGGGGCAAGGACCTGAAAATTTTTCCTTTCATCTGGGAGCAATTTTATCGGAAAAACTGGCATGATTTTTTTATTTGGCCTCCAGTCATGTTTTCTTTGCTTTCGCCGGCGGGTGCTCGTTCCCTTTTCTGATGTCGAGTCTCGTGGGACTGCTGCCTTAGAGAGGAAGATAAAGCTTGACTCCTCCTGACCAACTGGACCCCCTCAGGGCCCAAAAGGGGGCGTGGGTTTTTAAGGCAGATTTTTTTCCCTTTTTTTCCTAAAAGCCCCTCACTAACAAACGGGCCACAAACCAATCTCTTGGAATACGAGATTCGCCTTACAGACCCCTTTTTCCCTGTTTTTCCCTTTTTCCATATAAGCTTGCCCCCCCCCAAAGGGGGGGAAAAAATTCTGAGAAATAGATCCAAATGTTTTTTTTTAAAAGGGAAGGGGGGGTAATCGACCCCCCCCCTTTTGAAAAAATTTTTTTTCCAGTCCAGCGTTTCTAGGGCCAAAAACCTAAGGGAAATTTCCCTTTTTGGGGTGGGGGTTTAAAAAAAAAGCTAAATTTTTTTCAATAGAAATTGGCCCCCCCGTCCCCTCTCCCCATTTGCATTCTGCTTTCGCCCTGGTTTAAAAAGGGGCCCAAGAAATTTCTCCCTTTTTTTTTTTTTGACCCTTAAGGGGGAAAAACCCCCCCCAATTCCACAAAAACCCCCGAGCCCCCGACCTCTAAACTGCTTTTTTTTTTCCCCCTTTTGGGAAATTTTTTTTTTTTCACCCAGTGCCTAGGGTTTTTGGGGCGGGGGGGGCCCAAACACTCACCAGCCCCCGGGGGAAAATTCTATTTTTTCATGATAAAAAATTTTTTAATTTTGGGGGTTCAACTGGGGGAAAAATAACCTGTTTTGTGTACAGTGAGAGTTATGAGGAGTTTTTGGGGACTCATCTAAGGAATTTTCTAAGGGGGCTGCTAAAGGGGGGCCCCTTAAAACCGTAAACCCCTGAAAAGGTGATTTTGTTTCACCCCTAAATATCTTTTGGGGGCCCCCTTTTTTGTCTCTTCTCGAGGTGTTTGAAATTGTCCAAGAAAACCCAAAAAATCAGGGATTTTCCCCCCTTTCCAAAAGAGGGCCAAGGGATTGCCCTTTTTTTGGGGAATGAAAAATTTTTTTTATCGTTTTTCCCCCCCCCAATTTGGGGCAGAAGGGGGCCCCTTTTTGTTTTTCCCTTTTAGGAAAAAGGGTGCCAATTTTTTTATGGGGTAAAAACGCAAAAACCCCGTTTTTTTAGCAGCTGAAAGAGGCAGGATCCCCGCCTCCATTTTTGAAAAGCCTGTTTTTAAAGGGCGAATTTTTGGCCTTTGGGGAAACGATTTTTTTCCTTTTTTCCTTTGGGGGTGTTTTTTTTCGCAAAAGTAATGGTATCCGGCACCCATAGCTTAGCTTCACGGCACTTTTTTTCCCCCTTTTTGAAAAAAAAATTGTTTTTTTTTTTATTTGGGGAAAGTTTGGCGGGGCGTTTTGGGATTAACAATTTTTGGGGGGTTCCCCAAACCCCTTTAAAAATTTTTTTTGGGGAAAACCCAAAAACCCGGCACTTTTTTTGGGGCCCCCCCCTTTCCCCCCCCCCTCACTGGGGGAAAATTTTTTCCCCCGGGGTAGTCCAAATTTTTTGCCCTTAATTTTAAAAGTGCAGCCCCCGTCCCAGGCCCCCCCAAAAAAAACAAAAGCGGAAAACCCTGTCCCCCCCTGTATCACTTCCCCAAAAAACCCCCCAAATTTTTTTCAACCCCCCCAGGGTTTTTTGGGGGGTGCCCCTTTTGATTTTTTCCCCGGGGAAATTTTGGGGGCCCTTGCCCAAAAAACCAACAAAAGGGTCCCGATTTTACTGCTATCAACAAAAAATTTAAAAAAAAGGGGGGTGCCCACCCTCCTTATTTTTTTAAAACCCAAAGGGGCTCATGCCTGCCGTGACAAAAAATCCCCGGGGAAAAACCCAAAAAATGCTGCCAAGCTTTTTTTGTACCGATGGTCTTTCATATTTTTTTTTTTTTTTTCCCCGTGGGCCCCGGCCCCTAGGGGAAATTTTTTTAAAACCATCGCGAAAAATTAAAAGGGGGGCCCCCTTTATCGGAAAGGTATGGACCGGGATAATTTTAGCTCGAGTACGTTTTTTTTGAAAAAATTTCTCGGGTAAGAAAACCCGCTCAAAAAAACCAAGTTGGGTTTTTTGTCATCTGAGGTGGCCCCGGAAAAAACCCCTTTGGAGAAGGTTTTTTATTGACTATGTTTTTGGGGCCCCCCCCCCGGGAGCAAGTCCGGAAATAAGTTTTTCCCCCCCTTTTTTGTGTGGGTGCCTTTTTTTCCCCCAAAAATTTTTTGGGGTTTTTTCCCCCCGCGGGGGGCTACCCCCCAGCCCCAACGGTTTTTAAAAAAAAATTTTTGTAACCATTTTTTTTTCAACACTTTTTAAAACCCCCCCCCCCTTTAAAAATTTCCCCTAAGGGGTTTTTAAAATTTTGGGGGCCAATTTCTTTTAAAAGAAAAGTGCTTTTTTGGGGGGGGAAAACCGCCATGTGGACTACTTCCCCTTTTTTTCCCACCCTTCTCACGGGGCCCCCCGGTTTTTTTAAAAACAATCCCCTTTCCCCCCCTGCTCTCATTGCCTTTCATGCGGAAAATCAGAAAACCCCCCGGGGGGAACAACTACCTTGGAAACCAATTTTTTTTTTAAAAAACGCCCCCAAATAAATCCAAAAAGGGGGTACCCTTTTTGTTTTTATTGGCTTTCCGCCAAAAAACCCCCTTTTGGGGGAACCCTTTTGGGAAAAATTTGGGGGTCTTTTTTCCCCCAACCCCCTGGTACTCCCGATGTGAAAGCCCCTTGGGAGGCAGCCAGGGGGAAAAAACATTTTTGGGCCCCC
The DNA here is from genome assembly GCF_021130785.1 of Homalodisca vitripennis. Lineage (NCBI taxonomy): Eukaryota > Metazoa > Arthropoda > Insecta > Hemiptera > Cicadellidae > Homalodisca > Homalodisca vitripennis. The sequence goes on from NW_025784315.1 coordinate 14,799, forward strand.
GGGGGTTAGAAGGAGGGAAAAAAAAAACCCCCGGGGGTATTTTTAATCCCTTTTCCGGGGGGGGAAAAAAGTTTTTCTGCAAGGCTCACCCATTCCCCCTTTGGCTTGGAAAAAAGCTTTCTTAAAAATTTGCTACAGGTGGACGGGGCCCCCAAAACCGGGGTCTTGAAGTTTTTTGACTCCGGTGATTTTCCCCCACATGTGGGGATCCTCTTTCCGGAAGATTTTCAGGAAGGCCAAAATTTTTCCCCCTGAAGTTTTTCCGGGGGTCAACCGTGTTTTTTCCCCCTTTGTCTGTGCGGGGGGGTTTTTTTGGCCCCCAAAAAGGGGCCCAAAACACCTCCCCCCTTTCCTTCCCCTTTCCCCATAAAGGGGGTTTCCCGTTTTTTTTCCCTTTTTACCCACGCTACTCTTGGGGGGGTTTTTCCCCTTTCCTCCAACGGGGGTTTTTTTTTGGTTTTTTCCCCTTTTGCAGATTTTTTGGGTTTTTCCCCCTTTTTAAAATTTTCAATTTTTTGGGGGGGGGGAAAATTTTTTTAGTTCCCCCATTTTGAAGAAATCAAAAGGGGGGTTTCCCCCTTTTGGGGGGGGGGGGGGAAGGGGGCCGGTTTTTATACCTATTCCCCCCGGGCCCCATGTGTGTTTTATAATTTTTTGTGTGATTTTTTTGGCTGCGGGGGCCACCCCCCCTTTTTAAAGGGGGTTTTGGGGCCTTTCCGGCAGAGGGGGGAAAGCCCCCCGAGCCTGCTTACAAAATTGGGGGCGGGTCCATTTTTTAATTTTTTTTTTGGGTTTAAATTTTAAATGTTTTTATTTTGCTAAGTTTTCCCCCCTTCTAACATTTTTTGGGGGTAATTACGGCCCCCCCCCTGAAGGGGGCCAAAAAAAAAAATTTGTTTTCCCCCCGTCACCCCCTTTTTCCCTCATCCCCGGGGGCCCCCAGAAAACCCTTTCCCCCCTTTTTGGGGCCCCCGCCGAAAGGAACGGCCACCAGAGGGGCATACCTACCATCAACATCTGTGATACCCTGGATTTTTTTATTTTTTTCCATTTATATAGTTTTTTATTTTTGTTTTTTAAATTTTTTAAAATTTTTTTTTTTTTTGATATTATTTATTAAATTTTTTGGGTTTTCCCCTTGGGGACCCCCCCCCTTGGGGCCCAAGGAAAAACCGGGGGGGAATTGGCATTTTTTTTGTTTCAAATTTTTGGCTTTTTTTAAATTTTTTTTAAAGCAGGGCACCCGAAAAAATTTTTTTTGGGGAATCTATTTTCTGCAGGCACTTTTTTTTTTTTTTATAGTATAAAATTTATATTTATTTATTTTTTTTAAAATTTTATTTATATATTTTAAAAGACGTATAGGCCTATTTTTTTTTTTTTGTGAATGAACCTAGTATACGCCCCCCGGGGGTTTTTTTTTTTTTTCCTAGTTTGGGGTTTTGAAACCGGCCAAAAACCCTTTTTCCCCCATGGGCGCGCGCTTCCCCCCATGTTTTCTGTGGGTGGCGAGCGGCGATTTTACCCGGTTTTTTAGGTGTTTAAGAAAATTACGTAAGAGGGTTTTAAAAAAAAAAACCCAAAACTTCCCTAAATATTGCATTTTTTGGGTTTTTTTTATTTGTGCTAAATTGCCTCTTCGGGGGAAAAAAAAAATATTTTTTTTAAGTCCCCCAAAATTGCGTAGTAAAAAGGTTTTTCGATTTTTTCCCCCCTTTCCCCCGAAATTTTTTAAAAAAAACCCCTTTTTTTAAATCTCTCTTATTTTTTTTCTGTCCGACTTTTATAAATCATTTTTTCGTTAAATAAAAACAAATTAAAATTAAAAAAATTTTAGTAAGGGGGCCCGGGGGGATGAAAATTTTAAAAATTTAAAAAATAAAAAAATAATCGAGCAACCTTTTTCCCCAAAAAAAAGTTAAATTTCACCCCCCCTTTTAAAAAACCTACTGTTATTTAATTCCCGTTTTTTGATACTTTGGGAAAGGGTTTTTTTTAAAAAAAAAAATTTAAAATAACAATTACTACCTATTTTTTTTGCCCTATAGAATTTTTTCCCCCTTTATATGACTTTTCGTTAAGATATTTACATGGTCAAACCCCCAATCAGTTTTAAAAAAAGTTTTGACGGGAAAAAATTAAACAGTTTCCCCGGGGGGTCAGATTGCCTACAATTTTCCCCCCTTTTTAAAACTTAAAAAAAGTCTCTTTAGGTTTTTAAGATGGTGATTTTTTCAAAGTTTTTTAATCGAACTCAGTAATGGGGGAAAATTCTTACTCATTTTCATAGGGGGCCTCATTCAAAAGGAATTTTTTAAAAAAGGGGGAGTTTTTTTTTTTCGAAATTTGATAATTTAAATAAATATAAAAATTTTTTTTTTAGTTTTTGTATTTTTTTTCTAATTTTAAAAAAAGAGAACAAAAAAAATGTTTTGAAAAATTTTTTAATAGCAGCAAAAAAAGGATAAAACTGTTCCTAATCCCAACCTAATCTGATATACTGTTTTTTAATAACCCCAAATCCTTTTTAAAATTTTCAGTAAGGCCCTTTTTTTAAATTACTGTTTAAAAAAAAATTTTTTTCCTACATTATTTCAAAAAAACGATTTTTATTTAAAAAATTTTTAAAAAAATTTAATGAAAAAAAGTATATATTTCCCCTTATACTTACTTATGATTATTTTTTGGGGTAATTTTAGGACTTAAAAAATTAATTATTTAATGTGTTTGCTTTCTGAAAAGGGATGCTTGTTGAAGATAGGGAAATTTAAACTTTTTAAAAAGTTAAAGATGAATCCCTATTAAATTTTTTTTGGTGTTTTTGGATATTTGTTTTTAAATTTTTAAAAGGTTTTAAAAGCAGAGAAAGCTTAATGAAAAAAACCCAAAACCATAGTTAATAATTTTTTGTTTTTTAAAACCAAGAAACATTTTTCCCCAAAAGGGGGTTGGGGTTTTTAAAAAAATTTTTTGAAACCCCAAATTTTTAAAAAATTTTATTAAAATTCCGAAAATTTTTCCAAAAGGCCCAAAACCCACCGTTTTTTTCCAGAAAAACCGGTTTTTGTTTTGAAAAAAGTTAGGGCCAAAAAAACTTTAAATTTAAAAAAAATTTAAAAAAAATTTTTAAACCATTTTTTTTTTTTAAATTTTTTTTTTCCCCTTTCCCTTCCATGACCTGTCCCTAGACCTACCCCGGGAAATATGGAGTCATTCGTCTAAAGATAAAAAAAAGTGGGGACGAAAAGCTCAAAACGAAGCATTTACATCTTTTCTACATCGAGACACCAATAAATAGGAAGGGGGATTCTAAATTGTTTTTCCCGTTGAAAATTGATTTTCCCCTACGACTTTCCCTTTTCACGAATTTTAAAATTACCGTTCTTTTTTTTATCCTTTTTGGACCTCTTCGGATAAACGGACTCCCAATTCCAGAAAGCCCCAAATATGAGACAGCGTAATACCAAATTTGGGGGTGGGGAAAAGGGAACGGGGGCAAAACCACTCAACATTCGAAACTGAGTCAACACTTCCCCCCCATGCTACATTGAGTTAAAGTGTCAAAGCTTTCGATTGACACAAATTAAATTTATAAAATAATAGCCCCTTCCCTCATACCCAAAAAATTTTTTTAAACAAAGTTATATTACATATAACAAACAACCCCAAAAAAAAGATGCCCTCAACCACATTGAAACCCAAATAGCTGCTAATGAATTTTCCCTGTTCGGTGTGCGGGGAAGAGATATTTCAAACCAAAATTTCTTTTCTTAAAATTAAGTGACTGGTGATATCATAAGCCCAAATTTTCGTCTTACAAGAATTTGTGTCCCCCTCTGTAAAACGACTGCCCAAGAGTGAACGGAAGGGGTTTGGGGAGCTAAACAGAGGATAAAGATTTTGATCCAAAATTCACTGCAAAACCGAAGCGAGCAAAAAAGACAAACCCCTTGGGGGCTGGTACCCTTTTTGACAACGTTCGTAAATATGATTTTCCCAAAATTCCTTTTACTGGTGAAGGGGGGAAAAACGGCGCTTACGCTGGGGGCTGGGAAATAAATTAGCAGCTTCTCACAATGCAAAAGGGGAAAAGGGGGTCCCCGGGGAAATTCTCTTTTGCGTAAAGGGGTTGATAAAATTTTATGGCAAGAGCATTTTTGATCTCCCGAATGGCAGATTTGATTCTTATTTAAACCCTTCAAACCGTCCCCCAAAAAAGAACTCTTTTTTAATGGAGATTTTTTGAGATTGCCCATAAATTTTTACTCCCTTTAAGCACGCACCCCGATTTTGGTATGGTGCTAAAAATATTATGCAAACTTAAGGGGGGTTTTAACCCAATTGTATTCTTTTAATGAGTGCACCAAACTTTTTCCCAAGGGGAAAATTTTTTCCCCCCCCAACTTCCAAATTTTTTTTTGACATTTTTCCCCCAATCAAACCCGTACGTACGATTTGGGGGAAAGCCCCTTTGGGACGGGGGAAGGGATGAATGGGTTTTCCAAACAAAACCCAAAATTCAGGAAAAACTACGGGGGTAATATTTTTTAAAAGATCAATATTTTCAACAGATTCAAAAAAGATCCCGAAAATTTTTAAAATTTTTATTTTTAATTGGGCAAATCAGTAAAAAAAAATTTAAATCCTTGATTTTCCATCCCCCATTAAAACAAACGACGTAACGTAAAGCACAGTATTCCATTAATTTTAACTATTCAAATTTTGTAATTTAAAAAGTCTGTTTTAATTAAGCACTCTAAATAAGTTAATTTAACTATTTTTCCCCCAACATAGGTAAAACCACCTCCCATTGGCGAGCTGGATTCCATTAAACTGAAAATAATTTTTTAAAGGGGGGCCCCAAAACTTTTTTCCCTTTATAAAAAAAAAACGTAAAAAAAGGAAAAAATTCCCATTCATACAATTGCAGAGTCTTTTTAAAAAACTCGTTATTAAACCCTTTTAAAATTGCAAAAAAGATCGTGTTATATCAAAGAAGGGGGGTCTTAACGAACTTTTTTAAAACAGAATAAAATAACTTGATTTCCATCTTGCCCTTTAAATTGAAGAAAGTCCCTTTAAAATCTGATTTGAAATCTGACTGAGCAAAAAGACACTAACTTGGAAAATTTAAAATTTAAATTTTTAAATAACACTTTTTCTAAAAAAATAATCTGTCCCGTTTTTCCACCCTGGGAAAAGGACCTTTGTAAGAAAACATAGGAGACTTTAATTCCGCGCTCGGAATGTCGAAAAAAAAGAAAAAAAGTGGGTGATTTAATAAAATATTATTTTTACACACAAAGGGTTTTAAAAATGACTTTTATAAAATGTATTTCATATAATTTTTAAAAATAAAAATTTTAAAGATTTTTTTAACCCTTTGAGGGTAATTTTACGAATTTCCCGGGATACGCCCCGGTCCAAAACTTTTAAAACCCAAAAGGCCCCAAACACAGGGTTGGAGATCTCTGAGATCGTAGTAAAAAATACCTATTTCAAAGTTTACTTATAAGTTTTAATTATGGGTTTAAAAACCTAAAAAAGCACCACTTTTAGAAAAAATTTTAACATAAACATATGTTTCCCCCAAAATTTTCCCTACCAAAATAGAGAAATAAAATTACAAAAAAAGGGGGGGGTACCCCCTCGTTGTTCCAATTTTTTTTGAAATTTTCCCCTACTAATTTTATTCACTTAAAAAAAATTTTTAAAATTTTTTTCCCCTTTTTACTTTTCATGTCGCTCACACCCCGCGGTGCCAGCATCGGGCTCGACATTGCAGCTGCAGTCAAAAAAAAGGAAGAGTTAATCAAAGAACCCTTAAAAAAAAAAAAATCATTCAAGGACTCAAGAATTCAAATTTTTTAAACCCATAAACAAAATAACAATACACCCCCCCAGCCCTCGGGGGACAAATTTTTTTTAAAAACCTTTTAAATTTGGAATATAAATTACTTTTAACACGTTGAAATAAAAATTCTTACTACATACCTTTTTATTTTCGGTAATCTCTGACCTCACGAGCGGTGAGAAATTTTTTTTTGTTCATTTTTCCCCCTGGAAGGACGCAAAAGGGTCGTTAAAAAAGGGCACGGTTTCCCCTTTCGGGGCCCAGATGAACGGGGCTGAAAATTTATTGTGCGCCATTTGGGGCTTTGACGATCGTTTTTTGGTTTTTTAAATCTTAGAGTTAAAGGAGAAGAAAAAAACGTTTGTTCACATCCGGGTTGCCACCAGGATCTCTTTTGTGCATCAACCCGGTCACGGGGGTTTTTTTCCTCATGTTGCCCGGGGGAGGGCGGGTTTTCACAAATAAAACTTAACGAAGGGCCAGACGCACCTGAAAGACCGGAGCAGGGAAATTATTTATTTTTTTTTGCAGCCGCCAATACCACAAATAAAAATTTTAAACCGCTGGGGCTCCGCTCGGTGGCTTTTTCCCTTTAAAAAAGAAGAAATACGAAACCTTTTTACCCTTTAAAAATTTTAGGGGGAAACTCTTTTTGCTGAATCCCTTTTTAGGATCAAAATTTCCAAAGAGACAACCCAGGCCCATTAAATTTTTATATTTTTTTTACTATCTAAATTTTACAACGTGCACAAAAAAAATTTTCCAATTAATCAAAAGCTACCATCTCGCACCCTGACCACTGTTCTCGCTTGACTACCCTATGGAAAAAATTAAAACTGCCCCTCATTTATTTACATAAAATGTTTCAAAATAGGGGGATAAAATAAAATGTACTTGAAATTTTTAGGGAAAAGGGGAATGTTTTTTTACTTCAAAAAAACGAAACTAGGGGGGGGAAAAGGTTTGGGATTCAAAGTGAATGTTTGTTTTTCCTTCCAATTTTTTTCTCCTCTTAGCGCACCATCTAAAATCTTAAAAACCCAATAAACTAAAAACGTTTAAACTTTGAATCAACCCCTTCCCCCCATAGCTACTTTTTTATTTAAAAACCCCGGTTTTGCTTCACCGTCCCTTAGAGATCGTGAATAAACACCCGGGGAGGGGCACTCAATGTCCCCTTTGTGGCGGAACAATGCCCCCTTCGCCAAATTTTTTTTGGATTCGATCAACTAAACTCCCAGATTCCGGGGGTCAAGTCAGTGACAGCCAAAAAACTGAAACAAAGAAAAGGGGAATTGGAAGATTTTTGTTTTCGCCCCCAAAAATTTTTAAAAAAAATAAAGACTTTTTTTACATACCAACAAAAACTGGGAACAGTTTTTTCCGCGGGGTTTTTAGGGGGGAATTGAACGCCCCGGGCCTGCATTGGACTGTTTTCGTGCACCCCTCCCTTTTACTACGGCTACCCAAATTAAAATATGAATAAAAATTGTAACTTAATTTATAAAATATCCTAATGTAAGGGGCCCTTTTTTATATCCAGCTTAGAGGTAACATTAAACATTAAATATAACAAAAAAATTTTAATTATTAATGCAAAAATCTTAATTTTAAATTAAAATTAAAAATTAAAAAATAAAAAAAGAGCCAAATATATGTACTATAAAGGGGAAAAATACATAAGCCACCCGGGTTTTTTTTTATAAATTAATTGGGAAACGATTTTACCCTTTAAATTTTAAAATTTCGGTATGACTAACCGATATTTAATTTTTTAACAATAACAACTTTATCAACTCTAACCCCTTTTTCATATAAATAAACGTATTTTTTATAAAATAACCAACAGTCCCAAAGCTCGTAAAAGGACCCTGAACGAAGATAAAAAGTTGCCCTATCATCGACCTGCTTTTCAGATCATGTCTGTGATTATTTTTTTGCAAAAAGAAGTAAATTTTTTTTAGAGAAAAAAATTTTAATAACTTCAGAAAACGGGTTAAACATTGCTATACAGGAGAAAAAAAATTGGGATATTTAGTAAAATCTACTGATACATTTTTTTTTTTGTTGTTATCATTTTATTTAAATTTTTATGATTTTTCCTACTTCCGGTTGATTTTAGATATAAATTTTTTTAAAAGCGCATTCGATAAATTAATGTTAATATCGATGATTGTACTAATCCCCATAAAAAAAAAAGGGGGCCCCCTTATCTACTAAACCCAGCAGTAAATTTTTTCTCGATTTCACCCCTTTCCGTTTTTTCCTTTCCCTTTAAATAAGTACCGGCCCTTTGTGCAATGTTATTGCTAAATTTTCCTAGATTTTTCCTGATTTTTATAGCTTTATACAACCGACCCTAATAATTATTATTAGGAACTAAACGACTGATGAGAAGAGCTACCACCGTTGTCCCCCCTTTCGGCCCTTTACCTCATTTTCCCGGGACACCCCCTAAATCGAAAAAAAACACCGGCTGCTTTATTTTAACCAGTAAAAAGGGGAAAACCCGGGGAAACGATTTTAAAAAATAAATGTCAAAACAAATCCGGGAACGAGGGTAGAAGTTTTAAGGGGGTGGACTTGACTTTTAAATATCGAAAACCCCAAAACTCGCCCTTTGGGTTTCTCTTTGACTAATATATAACCTAAAAACAAAATTTTTAATTTGACCTTCATTACAAGTAAAGCGACTAATCCCCTAATTCAGGGGTTTCAAATTTTCCTTTTCAAAATGAAATGGTATATGTCAAGGTCAGGAAAATCGACACTCGTTTTTTCGCGCAATTTCCCAGATGTTTAAACTTTATCTCCAGTGTCAGAAATTAAATTGCACATATTCCAGCACAAAAATGCTTCTTTTTGCCTTATTTTCCCTCTCTAAAGCCCCCTTTTTTATAGCGAAACGAAACAATATTAATTCCCATATAACAACGTTAAATTTTTCTTGAACCTCCTAGGCACTTAAAACCCGGGGAAAAATGTGTCTTTTTAAAAAACAGGGTAAAAAAAAATCCGCACGGGCTTGAATTCCCCCAATGATTACAGGTAAAGCAAAAAAAATTTTTTACATCACTGCAACCAAAAACCCTACTTTTTGAAGTAACTACCATTTTGTTCTTGTCAGGGACCCCCAAAAAAAGAATCAAAGAATATTTTAAATGAAGTATGGTCGGTAGTAGATCAAATTAAGATCTTTTTTGTAGAGAAAATGCCGAAAATTTTCGACCTGGAAATTCACTCTTTAAAAAATTGGGGGTTTAAGTTTTGAACATTTATAATGAAAGTCCTGGCCCTAGTTGGGTTTTTAAACCCCTTGCTTGCTATGTTGTGAAAGTTAAATTTAAAAAAAAATGAATACGGACTTAGTTTTTTACGAAAGGAAACCCCCTTTTTTTCATATAAAAATGGAGGAGGGTTTAAAAAATTTTAAAAAAATGTACACTGACTATGTTAAGGGTTACTTTTCCCCCCCCCCTTTCCCCCTTTTTTGGGGGGGAAGAGCCCATAATACCTTAAAAACTTTTTTCTTTAGTACATTTTTCATTTCTATTTTTTTTTTTCCCAATTTAGCCAAGAAAATAATATTAAAACCACCCAGTACAAAACTTAATTGTAAATGTTTCGAACTTTAAACCAACGAAAATTTTTTTCAGAGTGAACCCTTAGATCGGATTTGCGGCTTTTTCTCCCACTAATAAAACCCCTTTTTAAAATTTTAAAAGTATATTTGATGTGCTTTTTTTTAAATTTTTTTCCTGACTCCCCAAAAACCCCCCCCCGTTTTTTAAAAAAATAGTAGTTACTTCTAAAAATTATTTATGGGGGAGAAACAATGTACTAATTTTTTTGGGGTCTACCAAATCTTCGGGAATTAATTAAACCCCTGGGGGGCTTTTTTACCCCTGTAAAAAACTAAATGCATCCAAAAAAAATTTTTAAAATTTTTAAAAATTTTGAATATTCAAATTACAATAGAAAAAGATTTTTTTTTTCTGAAAAAACCATAAAAAAAATCCCAAAACAACTAAAATGCGTTTTTGTTGGTATTGATTATTAGATGAAAATTTTTTTTTATTCCCCAAAACATAAGGCGTAAAATTGTGAAAGGGTTTTAAAATTGTTATTATGGGGTACAATGAAAAAGGGGGCCCGTAATACCGCTTTTAAAATTTATTGGGGGCAAAAAAAATCTGTTCCACTTCCCTTTAATTCCTAAAGATATGGAGCCCTGACCCCCGCCAAAAACCGATGATTTGTTTTTTTATCCACATGAGGAAAAACGTCAGATTGAAAACCCCGAAAAAACCCCCGGGGGTTTTTTATTTTTTTTCCCCTTAATAAACGATGGCAAAAAGGGGGAAGAAAAAACTTCTTCCATCACTAAAAATTCTTTTTTTTTTTTAATGATTTCAAGTCTAAAAATTTTTAAAACATATAATAGTGAAAATTTGTGGGTACTATTTAAAATTTTAAAAAAAATAAAATATTTTCAAAACCGATTCTTCTTAAAAGTGAAAAAAAAAATCTCTGGGGTTTTTAAAAAATAAAACATAATGAAACCCAACCTTTTTCTTGATTTTTTTTTATTAAAATTTTTTTTTTTTTATTCTTTTTTTTTTTTATTATAAAATAATAAGAAATCTTTTTCCCACTAAAATTTTTTAATCCTTTTCCCTTTTTTAATAAACTCACAAGAAAAAGAAACAAAAAAGTTTTTTCGGGTTTTTTC
>NW_025784316.1:0-24498 GCF_021130785.1 Homalodisca vitripennis
AGAAATAGTTTTCAAAAAAATAAGCTATACGCTGAATCAAAATCATAAACAAAGAACTGATTGAGCCAAACTTGAAATAGAAAAAATCACAGTTACTGTGATCAAATAAATAACCTATCCTTTCAACTCAGAACTTGAATTTCTTCAATTTACTCAAAATAGCCAACTTGAAGAGCAAGGTAAATCAAGGAAAAAATCTAACTTTTATCTTAAACTGAAGTGAACAAATATACGACACTTACAAATTATTCATGACAATACCTCAAAAAAAGAACTTGAATTAAAAATTCCCAATTTGTTAAACAACATGTCATGAAAAACTCGTGAAGAAACTTGCAGACTAAACCCTTTCTGAACAAGCCAGAATGGCCCATGGAACATCTAAAGAGTTTCACTAAAGGCTTCTAAGACAGCTCTCTTATTAGTACCTCCCAGACTTTATGCCTACTAATAACTGACATTCCAGAATAAAACCCTACTTTTACACAGTCTGACGCCCAGTGTGACAGGGAGAACCTGTCAACTCCACGACACAAAAAATGACCCACGAACTGACGTGGGAGAGAACAGGCCAAAACTCTGAAAACAAAAAATGGGTTACGAAATGGACCTGGAGAAACCCAGACAAAAACTCCAACCTCAAAAAATGTATGCCATGAATTGACTCGCGTGGGGGGGGGAGAGGCGGCTCGGTCCTGGAAGAGAGGAGAGACTGTCAATAAACTGTTGACACAACAAACTGAGTCATAGTATGACTGGAAATCCGTAGACAAGATGCCATTTAAAATAAAAGGAAACAGAATTCTAAAAGAAGTGTTAAGAGGAAATTTTTTCAGCGTCCTCCTTCAGGTCGCAAAATAAGTGCACGGATATCCAGCAAGAAACACTTGCACTCTAAATGGCAAATCCAGCTCAGATCAATCAGAAAAACCCAACAATTTGAATCAGTAAAACACCAACCCCTACATGCAAAAATATATCATATAAATCAAAGTACTGAAGAATTTTTTGAACAATATATTATCTTCTACTGCCAGGTTCATGGGTAAAAAAATAATGGACCTTGAACCCAGTTATCAGCAGGACAAACACTCCAACTACATCCTCCTAATTGCTCAATACACTTCAACTGCAGCCTTTTTTTAGTAATAAATCCCACTATCGAACAAACAAAACCTAAATAAAAAATCTCACTCTTCTATACGCATCAAAAACACTGACCGGATTGCAAACAAAAATTTTGAACAGGATTAACGCTCTCATATTACCACGCAATAAGGCTGACGTAAGTAATTGTTAATAGTAATTCTAACTGAAACATGGTCAAAAAAAAGAATCCAATTGCTTCAACAACAAGAATAATTTGGGTTAATCCTTGCTATCTGTACTATAGCAGAGAAATCACACTAAAGGGGAGGAATTGCAATCTTCAATTAAAGATCACCTAAAAAACAATCTGACAGCTACTTTATCATCCAGCTACTTCTCGATTGAACTCACATGCGAAATTGACTGCCATAAATCTTAAAATAGGTAAAGTCTATTCAACGATCATAGGGGTTTACTGGACAATAAGTAAATCTTGAGTCCGGTCATTGAAGTCAATATCCTGATGCTTTGGGAAAACCATTACAGACACCACAGAACATCATGTTCATCTTATGGGGGGACATTAAATATTGACTCTCTTAACAGAAATCATGAACTCTAACTTTATTGACTGAAACCTTTAACCACTTACAACTTTATAGTAGGCTAGACCTCCCACCTACCCAGAATTACTTCCAACATCAAGGACGTCAATTGACTGTGTATGCAGCAACATCCCATGAAGACAAACTAAAGGTAGAAGGTAATTGAAAACAGGAATTTCAGATCCTCACTAGGGCAAACATGCACTATAAATCCATACCTCACCCTCCCCTATATGATCCAACACTTCAAATAGCAGAAAGAAGTAATATGAGCGTAGAAAATCTGAGTGATCTATAAAAGAAAGAACTCTTACAACCAGCAAAACTCGGACAGAGGTATATAATACCGACGAAGCTGATGAAGCCTACGCTTAAATTTAGTAGCACCCTTCTTACCGCCCTTAACGAAAAGCATGTCCAAAAATAAAATTCAAGACAAGTAAAGAAAAGAAGGAAAAATGAATTAATTGTCTCTGTCATGACGCCCACAGCATAACCAGTTGAAAAAGGAACTTCCTCAAAGCACAAAGAACATCTATAAATACTACAGGTAGGGAGGATCATAGGCAAAACTGGCCCATATTTTTTAATAAAGGAAGGAATATCGATCTCCAACGACGATCTCTTGAGGAAACATAAACACAATATCAACAAATTGCAACGGCTGATAAACAAAACAAAATTCAATATGGAATTTTATTAATCTTAGAAAGAAAAAAGCAAACATCAGACAAACAGTTGCCTTAACCACAATCTCAACATAAATGGAAACACACTATCTGATCCTAACATTGGAAAATGGTTTAGAGGACCACTTAAACCACCTACTTTAAATTTAAAGCAGCCGATCAAACAAATTGCAAGTAAAAAACCCAAAATACTAACCACTTTACACAGAACCAATCCCACAGGGAAAATATTCCCAACTTAAATCTAAAGCCCAACTGATCCAGAGGAAATTTCACAATAAATTATCAATGAACTGTAAAACCAAAAACTTTCTCAGGTTATGATGAAGTCTCCTCTAGCGCTATTAAAAATTGTGTAAAGGACGACACCTTATGAGAGCCTTTAGTTTCATATTGCTAACACAAATCATTCTCTACTGGAAACCCTTTCCATCAGCTATGAAACTTTACAAAAGTATATCCAAAACACAAACAAGGATGTAACAGCACGAACCATCTAATTACTAGACCGCGTAATATCCTTAAATTTCCCAAACCATATTATCAAAAGTTTTTGAAAATAAATAGTTCTCTAGCTCGTCCTTTTAAAACACCTAACAAAACAATCAACTTCTGACAAAAAAACCCAACATGGTTTTTATGCCCTGGAAAATATCCACAACCACAGCTTTGATTAGTCTGCTGGTGGAATTCATCATTGACCAACAGGCAAAGAAAGGAAATACAAACTACTTGCTATTTCTGCTTGACTATAGTAAAGCTTTTGATTGTCTTGGACCACAAACATCTCCTTAAAAAAGCTGTCCGATCACTAGGAATATTCGGGGAAGGGAACAACAAAAGAGGTGGTTTAAAAGCTTTTTAACAGACCGACATACAACTGGTGGAGATAAAAAACTCTCAATAACAGATCGGATAAACTTAGACATTAGTAAGAGATCACATCCGAAGAAGATCTTCAAGAGGAATCCCTCAAGGCTGATCGGTTCATAGGCCTATCTGTTCTGTACAATTACTCATTGTACAAACGACTTTCCTAAAACTCCTTTGAGCTCTATTGCAAATGTTTAAACTGTACGCAGATGATTAACAGTTGTTATTACTTTTGGCAGAGAAAACACAGAACAACTAGAAATTGATTCCTTCACAGACCATAACAAAATATGGCAATCCAATACTGCCACAATAATGACCTTGTCCTCCTCAAAAATGAAAAGAAAACAAAACAACAAGTTCTAGAACTAAAGGAAGAAACAAGAAGAAAGTTGTCACACAATACCAGAAAACTGATGAAGTTTACTCCACTAAATACCTTGGAGTTACAATTGACGAAGACTTATCGTGGACACAACACATTCAAACTTTACTCATGCCAGAAACTTCAGCACAGGACTGTATGTGTGCTGAGCAAGAGTGGAAGAAGTAATAAGTGACACCACAACTACCAAGACTGCCATCATACTATGCACTCTTTGGAGTCACACATACGCTATGGAATAGCTGTCATGGGGAGGAAAGAGGAACAACTAACACTCGAAACCCTACAACTGTGTCTTTCCTAAAACAAAAAAGAGCAATCAGAATTCTAGGGAACCTTCATACACCAAAAGAAACATGCGAGAGGACACTTTCAAAGAGCCATGAAAGATCCTCACAGTCATAAGAAGCATCTACATTCTAGGAAGTTGTGACTTATATTATACACATCAGAGGCGCCAGAATGCGGCAAGGAAATGGAGCATCAGATCCCCCCACCATAAACACCTGGCAACGCGCAACCAATCCATACTGCCTTCCTGTGCATCATCTTAGTTAGGATCTGGAGAAAGAAACCCAGCTACACTGCACCATAAATGTGGTATAACTCACTACCAAGAAAGACCTTAAGTAGACAGGAAGTACAAAAAGTTTCCACGCCGCCTGAAGAGTTGCTTTCAGGACCGAGCCCTTTTCTAACTCCTAGCAGAGTTCTATATCTGGAAACTAACATTTCAAAACTAGCACTAAACTTGAAATTATTTTACCAACTGATAGTAGCATTTTAACACAAACTCTTGACATGTCACATTTTTAACCTCCAACTTGTTTCATTCTGTATCATCAATGTTAAACTTTAGATTGTTTACATTCTAGGTTCATATGTACAATTTTTCTCTGTAGAAGTTTCCCCCCCCCCCACCCACCCATATGCAGCCAGATTGTTATTCATATTTAAACACTCGCTTTATTTTAAATGTTTACACAGTTTTAACATTTGTTGGTCAAGTAATAATCACTGATCATGTAACATTACATGTTTTATAATATTTTAATTAATGTTCTACACTTATAATAGTTTAGTTAAACCTGTTGTATTTGACCCCGCCCATTACTAATCTTAACAATTATGTAAATAAAGAAATTTGAATTTTGAATCTCTGAATCTTTGAATTCCTCTGGCACATTTACAGGCTTTATAGGAATACACACTACTTGAAAACACAAACAAATATTGTTTATTTACACCTTTAAACACAAACTTCTTATTATCTTGCAAAGTAGAAGTTGAGTTCTACCTTTTAATGGTTTCTAAAATCCATATTTATCATTTTCATACCCTATAAACCTATTATAGTGTTTTTGTTAGAAAGAATGATATCAATAGGTTAATAACATGAATCTTGGTTTCCATTGTGAATAAAAAATAAATTTGAAAATAATGCACACACAATTTTAACTAAATGTTTTTACAAAACAGAATAAATTGAGTTATAAAAACATACATAAGGTTTAATAAATACAGCCAAAAACAACCATAGGCATAACCCAGTAAACGTTTGTGTATACTATCTATTACTACCTCAACATACCATGTGGTTGAAATTCTACATCAAATAAAAAATAGCTTTTATCGATTTATAAAAAATAACACACAAATTATCACAACAAACTATTACTCTCCACTCGTGATAAAACCATCGAGTGACCAATTTAAAACAGAAATAAATTAATTTCACTAATATTTTAAACAGCTCACGTAATCCCATAATTAAACATGTTATTTTACTTTAAAATCTTAAATTCAAGTAACGCAACTAACAGGATAGGTATTGTAAGCTATGATGAGAGCCAGTGAAGGCTACTTTCAACGGGACGCGTGAAAGTAACTGAGAATAAGCCTTAATTATATATGCTAAACAATGAATACTTTTAATACTTACAGATTAATATTAGAACCAGCCAAAGACTCGAGGTGAGTATAGCAACTGAGTAGAAGAGAGTCGAGAGGCCAGCTCCAATACTCTCCATCACTTCGCATATTCTTTGACCAGTAATGGGGCGGAATCAGAAAACCTATTGCTATTCCAAAGCTGCAAAAAAACAAATCAACATACATGCAGTACTGTACTGCTGGAAGGAAAATTTTTAATTCTTTACACCAATAGTTTCATCTTAAGGTCTAAGGGACTGTACATCATGATAGGGATATGCCTAAAGCGGGTGTTGGAGTCTTATAATAATCCACTTATGCTTTAATTCCTTGTCCAATAACATGTACGAGATTATTTAAAACAGGTATCTTACACAACTAATGTGACCAGTTTATTTATATTTAGGCCTATACTCATCAATATTATTTCAGGAGGATACAACACACTTTAATTTCAAAATAAAGCGATGAGATAAAGTCTCTAACTTAGCAAGTTGGCTAATTACAAATCTGGTCTTTAAAAATAAATTTGGTACAGAATACCGCAACATTTGTTAAATAAAATTTTGGGTAGAAGTACGATAAGCTGGACCCGGTGTTTTATATCGATGTTCGACAAACGATATTACTTAATTATAAACTATCAACATAATAAAACTGATACTGATTTTGGAAAAATAACTAACTTGTATAAACTTTAAACAATTTTGCTCATATCATAAAAAAAACGCATTGTTGTCTTTTTATAGTACAAAACACCAGTCCGAAAGCAATACGTGAAGGACTGTGTGCCAGCAAAGTTTTAAAAAGTTGGGCATATCTGTCGACACTGCTTGCAGATCATCTTTGTAGGTATTTGTACAGAATAAAGTCCAGTTATTTCTAGATAGGGATGCTTTCAAACAACTTCTTGGACAGCAGTTAATCACTGCTACTGAGGAGAAAACAGGAAATAGGTACATACGACATCTTTTAGTTATATAATGTTTGTTATGTTAGTTATCAATTTTGTTATTATTTATGAATTTTTACTATATCTAGTTCTAATTGTTTGTTTGATCGTTATAGCTCTTTTAATATTTTTGAAATGGTTCAATATGTGTATTATATATTCAATTTAAAAAAATCAGTGGTTATTGATACACCACAACACATATGCTGTTTGTGAATATTTGATATACAAATATGGTATCGATGATACAATACTAATCGATATTAAAAACCGCAGTCACCTTAATCGTACTCTTACCCAAGATGTTTTTGATTATTGATGGTGGATCGCAATAAAACTAATACATATAAAATTAATAGACTATAATGGACATGTTTTGGACTGTGTATTAAATCTGAGACAGACCAATTCAGGAGTTTGAAGGTGTTAGATAGTTGTGATATAGGCTTACCTCACAACTATCCAAAATATCTTGTCTGGTGGAGTAAAGTAATGTAAAAGAAATCAAAACTCAAAGTAGATAAGTAATAATATCCTAGCTTATTTAAAAAAATAACATTTTTAATGATGTGTAATTTTAGTACTTGGGTAATTATCATAATTACCGCCGGGGCGGATAAAATAAGAGTTTTCAGTTCTTAAACTTATTGGTATCGTCACTATATAAAAAAAGTAAAAGGTTTGATGGGGTGGTTAAGGGAGAAATAACGGAAGTTCTAGAAATAAAAAAATTAAATTAACTTTCCAGTAATATCTCCATGTTCTACATCCTAGTCTTGAGTCAAGTGAACTTTTGTGGCCAATGATTGAAACCTGTGATGACGTCTTCGGTTTGCGGCCGCCATCTTTGCAAACGTAAATGAGACAATTACAGAAATGAGCAGAATTTTGATCAAAATTAATAATGTTTTTCTTAATTTCGAGAAAATAATTAATTACGAGTGCCTCCGGCCATCAGCGCGGGCTTCGGCAGCACCTTTTCGGTTTTTTTTTTTATTTTTTGCTGCCCCGCGCTGATGTCAAATGAAAAGAAAAAACATCCCTCGAGCTGTACCCTATCAGTAAATATATAAAAATTCTTAGAGGGGCTGATCAACAAATATAAATTGAAATGTAATGCAAAGGCAATTATGTAAAGTTTAAAAACTAACTTAAATCATGAAAAACTCCAAATATATAGGATGGATATTAACAGAGAACACTTACCATTAGTGTTGTTGGCGGATATAGGCTAAACAGCAGAGCAGCAAAAAAAAGGGTCTATCACAACGAAACGACAAATTCCTCCCGGTTTAAAATACACCATCGACCGCAACAGAAGAACAAATACACTCATTTTTAAAAATGCCCTGTTCTTATTAAAAAGAGCATAATTTCGTTTCGGTTATTCGGTTAAAACGTAAGCTCTCTTACGTTCCCTTACGAAACACTCCGACACACACAATTCACTAGGGGTGGTTGGAACTAGTGGATGGTTGATTCATCATTTGTAATAACGCAATAACTCAATCCGAACACTATGAACTCGATTATCTTGTGTAGAACTGGACCTATGCCGGACAACTCAGATAACAGGTTATGCTATCAGGGATGCTATCCAGTACCGGCGCTGATGAATAAATATTCAAGTAAACAGATTATTCCAGAACAGCAACAAACTGAACATTAAAACATTAGAAACTTTACCACTTATCAATTATACCCCCTAAAATCATGTTAATTTGTCATTTGCACACCCTTTCCTAGTACTATTATATATTTTTTGTTCAGGAGGGTGAGCAGAATGTTGCGGTAACGTCCAAATTCGTGATTTTGCCGCCCCGGCGTTTTTTAATCTTCTGTGTAACCGTACTTTGGTAATTATTCATATTAACCGCACGGGCGGAAACATACAGTTTTGCGTTCTTAACTATAGAATCGTCCTATATAAAAATATACAAGGTTTGATGGGTGAAATGAAAATATCGAAGTTCTAAAACTAAAAAAATTAAAATAACTTCCATAATATCTCCTGTTCTACATCCACGTCTACCGTCACTGACCTTTTGTGGCCAATGATTGAACCTCAGTGATGTCGACATCGTTGCGGCCGCATCTTTGCAAACGTATATGAGAAAATTACAGAACAGAGCAAAGAATTTTGATCAAATTAATAATGGTTTTCGTAATTTCGAGAATAAAACTTAATTAACGAGTGCCGCCGGCCATCAGCGCGGGCTTCGTCAGCACCTATTCGTGCTGCCGCGGCGCTGATGTCAATAAAAGGAAAAACTCCCATCGAATAGTACCTATCAGTAAAAATATAAAATTCTAGAGGGGCTGATCAAAAATTATAAATTTTGAAATGTAATGCAAAGGCAATTATGTAAATTTATAAACGAAATAAATTCATGAAAACTCAAATATATAATGATATTAACAGGAACACTTACCATTAGTGTGTTGGCGGATATAAGCTAAACAGCAGCAACAAAAAAGTGGTACTATCACAACGAAACGACAAAGTCTCCCCCCGGTTTAAAAACACCACTCCACCCGCACGACGAACAATACACTCATTTTTAAAAATGCCCTGTTCTATTAAAAAAAGATAATTTCGTTTCGGTTAAAACGTAAGCTCTTTACGGCCTAACAAAACACTCCGACACACCACAATCACTAGGGTTGGTTGAACTAGTGATGGTTGATTCTCATTGTAAACTCACTCACTCAATCCACCTACTGAACACGATATCTTGTGTAAACTGACCTAGAGGCCACCGGACAACTCAGATAACAGGTATGCATCAGGCAGCTACAGTCCCGGCCGCAGATAATATCAAGTAAACAGATTATCCAGACAGACAGCACACAAACTGAACAATCTAAAACATTAGAAACTTTACCACTATCAATATACCCCCTAAAATCAGGTTATTTGTCATTTGCACACCCTGTACTATATATTATTTTTTTTCAGGCGGTGAGCATAATACTTGTAACGTCAAATTCGTGATTTGCCGCCCCCCGCCGTTTAATCTTACTGTACCGGTATCTTGTTTGTAAAACATTACAAAAAAAATTACCAGTGCATATAGGCTATTTATGTTGTGACTATTATGTAGTCTACAGTGTGTAGAGCTTAGATATATATCTGAAATTTATAATTTGCAATAAAGTAACCCTTGGCCTATTACAAGTTCTTTAGCCCCATATTCAGTAAAAACTCAACGTCTAGGTAAATCCTCTTCTTTCATGCCATTGCATGGATACTGGTAGAACTACTGTTATTGGAAAGCAAGCTCTGGACATACCCAGATTTGGCTTATCAGATTTGGCTTGTATTTGATTTCCTATCAGTAGGTACAATTATTGTTTGAGTCTCAACGTTTATTTAACCACTCATCTAAATGATGCATTTACTATATGTGCATATGAAATCTTTTTCTTTTCATTCTTCATCAATTTGATTTTTTATTGCGGTTAGTTTCTTCCTTTGAGAAATGGCTATGATTACAATTCTCATCCAAATTGAACAAGTGCCAGTGTTTTTGAATCTTCGGCATTCTTCCCTTAGACTTCTCTTCAAGATAAAATAGTTTTTCAGATCTCTATACTGTTTATAATGAATTATTTCTACTTCGTATATGACTTATTCCTTGTATATGTTTTCTGGCAGTGACTCAGGGTCATCCACAAGAACGATCTATCACAATATTCACCAATAGTGACCTTTTTCCCACATTAACAATGATTTTTTCTTAGTGTACAAAAGCTTTCAAAGACCTATGTAGATTCTCCTAATGAAAATCTTATATCTTACACATAACCTATATTCGCTTAGGTCAACGATTGGGTCACAGTAAGAATTTAATTGTTCAGTATTAAACAAACTGTAAACGCAACTCGATGTCAAAATTATTCTTTCACAAATCTGATGACCGCATTAAATTTCTAAACAACTTCCAAGTTATTAACCAAACACCCAAACACATTATAGATAAGTATAAGTTCACCAAAAAACAACTATTCGAGCACAAGATTTCATCTTGAGCATCGCGCAACTTACATGGAGGAGCTCGCTGGACTGACCATGGAACTGGATGGTGGCATGTTATGTTGGCTAGACTGGCTCGACATCACAGTGTTGCCAGCTGTAACGGGGCAACAACAAAAAACTGTCCACTCCCGCAGCTTAAAATTACCCACAAGCTAACAATATCATAACGTAACATAGCTCTTGCTATGTTAAAACATAAAAATTGATATTGTAAAATATCTTTAGTAGTTGTATTTAAGTTTAAATACTCAATGGTTTCACTATGGAGAAATTAAATTCTTACTTGAAATAAAACATTCTCTCTATCAACAGTATCAGAACCCAATTTAAAAAAACTCTTAAATTACAAAACCTTTTATTAAATTTGGAAAATTTTTCAAACAAAGAGAAGGTTATCTTTACAAAATCTTTTTTTCCACCCTACGTTAGTGAATAATATATATATATATTTATATATATATTATATATATATATATCTAATATATATATATATATATATATATATATATATATATATATATAGAGAACTACAAGTAATACTCAATATACTATATATATATATATATAAATATTATATATATATATATATAAAATATTCCATATATTTAATAGTCGAAGCAGCATTTTTACTATGAATTATGCAATATTGAACCAAGTGATATTATTCTTTAAAGTGGGCGTACCAACGGTATAAATTTTCAATTTAACTGAATTTAATGAAATTTTAATCGCAATTCACATTTAATATGAAAACTCCTAACTAATACCCAATATTTCGTATAATGCGTTGTTATGGTGAATGGGCAAAATTCAATTACAAATTTGTTTAGTGAAATACCAATTTTATAGTAAGAAATAAATTAAACCGACGGGAAATGATTATAGTACGAGTAATAAAGGGCAGAAGAAACTGTAAACGAGAATTAGTTTTTTTACGTTGATGAGTTGTATTGCAAACCATTAGATTAGAATTGGGGAATGCTAATTTTTAACTGTTATGGTTTCAATACAACTCATCAACTAATTTTCGTTTACAGCTTCTGTCCTTTATACTATAATCATCAATTTTTTTATAGAAAGTTCCTAAAGATTTAAAACATAATACTAGACTTAGGTTTCTCTTGGTCCGTTCATCTGCAACAATTCTTTCGTTACAATCCTTTGGTACTCTGTTGTATCCGTTAGTTCTCAAATAAGTTCGTGCATCCATGTTTGTTGCAAAATATGTTGGATTTGTGATGTGTAAATTTCAAGCGATTTCTTGTTTTTTTTCTGACTTAGGTGTTACGTTTCAGCTTCTTGATATTTAGCATACAACCTTTTCGTTGCCAACTTTGACTTGTGTATTCTTCGGGATGTCTGCTGGGGATTAATTATTTCTTTCATATAATCTTACTTAGTAGGAATCCGATTACCTGAAGAAGAAGGTACAAACTGAAAAATGTCGTGTTTCTATTGTAACATATAACGATGAAAATTTGCCGTAATTCTGTTATCTCTTAATAATTTATAACAAATCTATTTAATTCATGAACTCTTCACTGCTCAGTATTAATTCTAATTACAGGTTATGACTATTCATAGTCTTCGAACAAGAAATTTTGTCACTAATGAGTTCTGAGATATGTTAACCAGAGAAAATAGAATTAAATAATTTTTATAAAGTTATCGTTCATAACTTGAGGGGCCTCTGGTGGCAGTGCTTTACATTCACCGTCAAGTTAAAAGTTTAATATGTGTAATAAAAACTGTACAACATTAATATTTTTTGCAATAATTAGTATTTCCGCTAAACTTTTGAACTTCTTACATTGTGCATACAATACTTACAATACTATCCGTTCTTGTTGAAACAAACATTTTGAGTTTTTATGTAGCCTGCATGCTCAACAGCATTTTTAATAACATCAAATAATTATTTTAAAGTTACCTGGTTGCCGAATACACCGATAGAGCATGCCGAAGAAACTTCATTGGGGCCGAACCAGGTTGCAGCTAAGGGGGCTGGCACACTGAGCACAAAGATTTGCGATAGGGCGACCACCGATTGACCGAGAAATGTGACGTAGAATCGGTCTTGGCCCACGGATAGCACTTTGATCCAAGCTCCACCACAAGTTTCCAAAAGCACCCAGAGATGACGGCCACTCGGAGACCCTACGGACAATGTCAAGAGTGGAAGAAGGAAACTTCGTAACATTTCATATTATTGGCTGCAAATCTGCCAATAATATTAAACAAAGAAGAAATCCCGTGAAGGTTTAAGTTACAGGTATAATTAAATGTCGTGTTTAATCTTTTTATTTCTGAGTAAACATCTAAGAAATACTGAATAATTACAACTTAATTGAGACGTTATAACAGACGTAACATAACAGTACACTTTGGCAGCTGTTTAAAATATATCTGAACAGCTTCTACAGTTAATCTAATGATTATTTCTTAAGCAAATTGAATTCGTAAAGAATTATTATATTCTATTTAAGAAGATTTGGTTGCTCTAAAAACAACTTAGTCAAGAGTTTACTTCTACACAGGACTTATATTGAATAATGACAGGTGTGACAGTGGTAATAAAAGCGCCGAAACTACTGTAAATCCTTGAGTGTATTAATTTACGTAGTGCTTTTGACGCATAACCATTAAAACAACGACATAGGGTTGTCAGACCTGTTCTTTTAGGAAGCTACAACAGTCAGGAGATTAGGGAAATTTTTAAGTAATTAAGATTGTTTATTTTCAATGACTGTGTAAATAAGTTGGGGGCGAACGAGACGTGCAATAATTGTTTTTACTACAGTTGCGTTACCTTCTTATTCTATGATTGTGAAAGAAACGTATAGTTGTAGTATGTCAAAATAAATATATCTATTAAAAATTGCACAAAAAAGATCAACCCAACAAATAAACTATGGCGCATAGGCATATTTATTTTTGGGACAAATTTGTTGGGGCTTCCAGCCACGCACCTTTTTTGCGAATCAGATGAAGGGTCAATCCTAGGTGGGTATTCACGTCTATAAACTTTAAGATACTTTGATTGTTTTAAAGTTAGTATTCACTAGTTTAATTCAATTACTTACAAAGACATATTATTGAACTGTAAATAGCTGTAATATTTCCGATGATTCTGTCACTTCCGATAATCATACTCATGTAAAAAAGATATGTTTCGTTGAAAAGTTGGATAAATTAAAGCTTTTACTAAAGTCCAAAGTGACGCTCGACAAGGGTACAGCCAGATAAACACTAGTAAACGTCACGAGGTCCCTCTGTTTAGTTGTGATCCAAATGTCAGTCGAGGTCAGAGACTATCGCTCTGTGCCTTACTGAGCAATTATCGGTATGTTTACCAAATATAGATCACAACGTGGTTTGAATATAGTCAAGAAATGTAGGTTTGCAGTGTCACTACAAACAGCACAATGTCAACTCACCAGTTTGTCGATGAGCCAAGAGGCGGGGAAGATGAAGGGGATGTAGGTGACCATATATATCATGGAGGTCCAGTCGATGTAGCTGTTGGGCCACCTGGTAGTACTTCTGCACCACGTTGGCGATGATGGAGTACTCGATCCACCTGCATGGAATTGGACATCGAGTTAGAGCACGAAACAGGGCAAGAACGAAACCATCGCTTCTTGTAGGTCCGGCACTCTGTGGAGTCATTGAGTCGGAATCATTTCAGAGTTAGGGCAACACGCCGGCGTACAACGTCGTTTTCTCTGTTGAGATCATTTTTGAGATTCACATAACGGAGTGCCTAAGTGGCAAGGAGGATTGTCACATCACTTTTTGTCAAAAGTGGTTAAACGTATGATCTCACTATTTGAAGGAAAAGAGTTCCTTTTTAACTGTATAGTCTAAGTAGTTTGAAGCATTGCGTCTGGTATACGGACTTCTTTCTGTCTACCCAAATACACATTGTAAAAGAATTCAACAGGATAATGTCGAATATTATGCCTACGGGCAGTTGTATTTTTATTACAAACAAGTTAAACATGGTAAAATAATATGTACAACAAAATCAAGTAATACAAGTTAAAAAACAACCAACTTAAGACAAAAATATAGTGCCCGGAGGAAGTCACTTCACAATTTATCACGATGCAGCCCGTGGCTATATCTCACGGTGGGTAGCCTACTGAGTAGCTCAAATGAGTTTTCTCTTTGTTGCAAAATGCAGAAGTTATTTTCGTAGCTATTTTCCTTCTGCAACCATAAGGGGTCTTTAAGACTTTCTATTATAAAATATTTTATTTCTTTAAGGAATGTTTATATAAATTGTAAAACATGTTCCTCAAAATTACTTTTGATGTTTATTATACTGCATTTCACCCTATTCAAAATATAACATAATTATCGTCAGCGTTAAACCTGGCTCAGATTTCCTAAATTAAAATAAGTGTATTGTACCTACATGTAAACCAAAAAAGTTTACACTAGTGATGAGCTTATTCAGTCTCATGATTGAATATTTTAAAGCAAATTTTTTATTTTAGACGACATAGATAAAAAAGGAAATAAAGCATACTTGTTCTGACCAGTCAGTGTACCAGCATAGAGAAATAAATATTCGAGCTACAACAAGCAAAACCAATAGATACACCGACGATAAATAGAATATTCGAATAAAATCACAATTAAAATATCTGATTTGAGAAACACAGTTCAATTCACTTTCCACATTTAATATTGTCCTCCTCCGTAGACTAATGGGTAAAGTCTCGGTTCTCTAATTGAGAGATCACGGGTTCAAATCCCGGAGAGGTCCAAATCATGTAAAAGACACGGAAAAAATGGGTGCACTTATCTAATGGATAATCAGTGTATATCGAAGTCGGCATTATATAACGCTGAGGCTTAAAAGAGAATAAAAGATTTAATATTGGCATAGAAAATGAATTTTGTCCCAAGCAATAAATACAAATAATATAGAATTTGACGAGTCAGTGTTTTTCTGAAGGTAATTATAATAATATGAAATTGAAGTTATGAAACTAACTTACGGAATTTATTTTATGAACGTATTACTTAGTATGGTCTGAGAATAATTTGTTAGTATACAATTCGTCTATCCAGTTACAGTATCGTTAAAGTATTCGTTAAAATAATAATATAAACGCTAAGTGACACTTTTTTCCTAACCTACAAACTGAGTTTTCCCTTGAATTTAGTTTGACCTAAGGATCCTGTATAGTACTGGATTGAATTTTATAATTTTTGCACTTTTTATTTCCTTAAAAGTGTAATTTTAACATAGTTTTGACTGCAATTACAAACTGAGTTGCTTCCACGCTCGTTTATTTATTTTGTTTGTAATTTTGTGTGTCCTATATCGAAAGTATTATAATAATTACTAAATGCAAATTTGTGTCTATTTATAAAGGGTGATTTTTTTATTGGTGTGGTTTTTAAGTTGGCAACCACTATTAAACACAACAATTAAAATTTGAATTAAAACAGCTGATCTTTGTTTATTATCTTATGTCATTTCGATATTTGTATTGTCATAGTGCGTATTATTGTATAGTAACCATGAACAGACTTACAAAAGAAGAGCGTTTGCGAATAGTGCAAATTTATTTTTGAAAAACCGCCGCAGTTCAGTTCGGGCAACTTACCGAGCTCTTCGTCCGATTTACGGACCTCATAAATCGTCCATCAGAATCAGGTATTCGAGCTTTGGTTAATCGTTTTCGTAATACCCACACTCTTGTTGACAAGCATCGGCAGAGACGCCGCACAGTAAGGACCGAAGAGGCTGTTGATGCTGTTGCTCATAGTGTTGAAGAGGATCCAAGTGTGTCGATTCGTCATCGTGCGCAGCAATTAGCGATCTGCTACTCAACTCTATGGAATATTTTACGGAAGGATCTACGCCTATATCCATACAAGATTCAGTTGGTGCAAGAACTGAAAACGATTAGACTATCGCAAGCGTCTTGATTTCGTTGAATGGGCTCAACATAAGATAACACGTGACCCAGCTTTCGCAGGCAAGATTTTTTTCAGTGATGAGGCTCATTTCTGGTTATGCGGCTTTGTCAACAAACAGAATTGTCGGATTTGGAGTGATGAAAACCCAATAAGAATTTGTTGGGTATGCCCCTTCATCCACAAATACTTACCGTTTGGTGCGCCATTTGGGTAGGTGGTGTTATTAGCCCTTATTTTTTTAAAGACAATGCTGGCCAGACTGTTACGGTAAATGGTCAACGCTATCGGGCAATGTTACGGGACTTTTTTCTTTCCTCAGCTAAACGAACTTGAAGTGGATTTAGAAAATGTCTGGTTCCAACACGGACGGGCGCGACTTGCCACACGGCAAAACGACACAATTGGCCTCTTGGGCAGAAACATTTGGTGAACGTATCATCTCATTTAGAGGTAGTGTCAACTGCCCCCACGGTCGTGTGATATCACGCCAACAGACTACTTTCTGTGGGGATATGTTAAAGTCTCAAGTATACGCTGACAAGCCACAAACTTTAAATGACTTGGAAGCTAACACTCGTCGAGTTTATTGGCGGAATTCAACCACAGCTGCTGGAAAGAGTATTCGAAAAATTGGACTTCTCGATTGGGCTTTTCTACGCGAACGAAATGGAGCCCATATGAAAGAAATCATTTTTAAACGTTAATGTCATGACACTGTAGTACAAATAAATGCATTTTTATGTCAATGCAGGCTGATTTTCATTTTTTTATTTAGTTTTAAAATCCGCACCAATAAAAAATCACCTTTTTTACTAGTAGGCCTATGACATAGCCTATCCATAAAGTCACACAGGGTATGTTTTATAAGTTGATAACGGTACCTCATTTTTTGAAATCGCTCAAGAAATAAAAAAGTTTATGGCATTTTTCTTAACCTAGTAACATATCACATTTACAAGTTTTTTTCTTGTTTTCAAAAAACTACAGTAGCCTACAATTGTTTAGAACATTCAACAAAAATATCTCATATTAAACAAAAATATCTCACATTAAACAAAAGAGTTTTAAGCTGTCATTATTAAGAAATACGGAATAACTTAACAGAGCATACATTTATTTCAAAATATTAGGAAAAAAATAAGGTACCGTTAGTTTTATAAATAAATTTATATTTTTTTTATATTCTAGTAAATTTTTTATTACAGGAAGTAGTTTTTGAGAAATTCACCATCAAAGATTTTAACTAGCCGCCATTTTGAATTTTGTTGAGTAAAAATTTTCAATTTTTTTAAAATTGACAATCTTTACTAGATTAGCATATGTTGAAAAGTTTAACTTTGTACCTTTAATGGTTGTTTTAGAAAAAAAAATTTAATGTAATAAACACAAACAGACGGACAGACGGAAAACGATACATTTTAGGACATACATTTATAGGAACTTTTTGGTTCGTTTTGACCTCAGGAACAACCTCCTAAAGTTTGTCGGTGTATTTCAGTTACACCCTGTATAAGGTATATTCAAAATCGAGTATCACGATATACGACAATGATTTATTCGTGGGAAGATCTATTAATAATCACATTATCTTGATGTAATTTGACCAAATGTATACAGGTTGTTTTATATAAAGTGTATTCAAAATCGATCACGATATACGACAATGATTTTATTCGTATCAATTACTCACACCATCTTAGTGTAATTTCACAAATTTATGCCTTTACGGTGGTTTTATATAAGGTGTATCCAAAATCGAGTATCAGGTTATATGACAAAATTTGTTAGTGGAAGATCTATTAATAAATCACATTATCTTAATGTAATGGTCACAAATGTATACAGGTTGTTTTGTATAAGTAAGATGTATCAAGTCGCTGTATAAGGGATTATCTTCGAATAGTGAACTAAACGGTTTTCCCATAAAACTAAACGCTCGAGAACAGTTTAAAAATATTCTCAAAATACTCCACTATAGACTGAAATTTTGCACGTAACTTCATTTCTACATTAGCAACACCGAGTTCGATTACGAGTGTATGTCACTTCATTAGATTTGGCTAAGCATTAGTAAACATTTTTACTTTGGTCTTATATGTAACTATGATGGGTAAGTAAATTGAGTACAGTCACAATGACATTTTAACACTATCAGAATGAAATGAGCTGTTATAGACTTCAAATTGTGCACGCAATCTCAGTAAAGCTTCTTACGCAACACGAGGGTGACGAACCGCTGCCGTGATTGTAAGTGAACAATCACGAAATACGTAGTTCTAACAATCCAACACGTATTTTTGGTTGAAAACACAAACTTAATCAACCTTTTCGTTATAAAATTGAACTGAAAAAGTGAAGAATGTAAAATTTTGTCTGACACACCGTACGACTGTAGATGTGATATATTTTTATTTTCATATTCATTTTTACAATTACCTTAGGGTTTATTTTGGAATTTGAAACAATAATATTACAATGAAATCCTTTTTGGCTCCAAGTCCAAAATTTAAAAACACAAATCCTCATATTTCACTAATTTTAAATGCTAATATAAGACCATATACGTAACATAGTAGTCAAAGTACTTGCAAAATAAATAACTTTAAAATCTGAAATTGAATTTAAAACTATTAAATTTGAATAAAACATACGTTTTAAGTGGCATTTTAACACGTTGTTCATTATAAAATAAAATAGTAACAGAGTTAATTTTTTAGAATGCAGCTAAAAATTGTTCAAACTAAAAATAAATGTTTAAATTTTAATATTGAACTTTTAGAATAATATTTGCATTATTCCAATCAAACATTGATTATTAAATTTTTACCACTGTAAGTAAATAATACATCTTTGTTTTTATGTAACTGTTTTGAATATAAATAATTTGTTTTGTTAAAATCAGTTATTTATATAGTAACAATTTTGATTAGTTCAATTGAAATTGAATCCAGTTATACAAATCAATTTCTAAATTATTATTTAAGAAACGTGTTTTTACTCGTATTAATTATGTAACAGGTGTTAAACTACTGTACTTCAGTTTTTTCCAGCTGTAACAATATAAAACATTAATTTTTAGAGCTAATTTTCAGTTTATCTGTTCCAAAATGGTAGCCAAAACCTATTATCACGCCCGACTACCAATACATTGCATTTAAAAACATATGTAAACTGATCTAATTATCAAAAACATAATTAATTTGTATGATCGAAGAATAAGTTTACGTTTAATATAAGACAAGTATTTTTTAAATATTTTACGTACGGTAATAATAAAAAACTTCGACAATACACATTTTGTTTTTTAAATTTGTACTTATTTTTACATTATTTCAAGTTAGTACGTCACTTTGAACTGAGAGACGTGGTATAGTTATTATATTATATTATATTATAAGTTAAGTTATAGTTTCGCTTAGTACATATCTTAAACACGAGTAAATATTTTCGTATTGTCTCGAAGTAACAAAACATTAGCCTACTTGACATAACTTAGTAGTATTGCTACTTTTGAAAGTATGTACTAGTATTATGTTGCAGAAGGGAAAGAAAGTGTATTAAACTTTAGTAGGATACAACAAGGCAGGACAAACTCCTGTGATATGGAATGTCTAAAAGTAATATCAAGAAAGGAATTCCGATCTCGTTTAGTCTGGCTCGTGGGAGCAAATAATTGTTTCCTTGTTCTGCGCCCAAGGAATTTCTTTCGTGCTTAAATTCTTTCCACTATCGATGTGGTATTCCGCGCTTTGATTTAAAAACGTTACCTTCACACTTAATTTAATAAAACCTAACTCTAATATTTTCTTTGAAATAAAGTATGCACATGAATCATCGAGTGAGTTTTTTGTTGAAAGATATATCAAAGATTAAAACAAATACCTTTGCGTGTCTTCAATATTTAATTATGAAAAATGTAGTAAAGTATTATTTATCTACGTTGGTTTTAAATATTTATTTAAAAATAAAGAAGTACGGGTCACCAAAGGCCGATTTCTGGACCAGACCCGGTTCGCAATGCTTTCTCATGTTTCTATCATCTGTTTATTCTATTATATGTGAGCATTATTTCAAAATTTGTTACATACTTAAAGGCTAGTGCGAAACTTTTATTTTTTAGCGTCACAAAGATTTGAAACAAAGAGATTTAAAGATGCAGGCGGCGGCTTACTTAGGGTGGTTCGGTGACAGGGGGGGGGCGGTCACTTGATACATATTGAGAAATATAATGAAATCACTAGAAAGGGTATACTTCAGCTAATTTCGTTATCCATAATTAAATTCAAATTTGATTTAAGAACTCAAATTTAAACAAATATTGATACATCGATGGTTCCTACCCCAGCTGAGGCCAGAAACAAAACACGGCGGTGGACTCGCGCTCAAACTGTAATATTTAATTTTGGAAGCTACAATTTGGTAGTCGTAATTTGTACTTCTTCATTAAATTATCCACTCAGAACCACCCTTCTTGTTGCAATAAAGATCTCTTTAGATACCATAGATATCTGCGGAGATAAAATTGGACATGTAAAATAAAGCTATAGTGTAGCACGATCTCGACACACTAGCGGTCCGGGTCGGGCGCAGCATGTCTAGAATTCAGTGTTGGGACTGTCACCTCGCTTGATCTGCACCTCTCACTTAAAGGTATAGGCAGTCAGCAATAAATAATGCATGATTTATAAATAAATACAAGTCTAATGAGAATAGATGCAAATCAATAATCACATCCATTACGCATAGCATCATACGATATTTTCAAAATCTAAAAATGATAGCTAATAACCGATTTCGTAAGGATTTACAAACAAATTGATTACACCTTTAATATTAACTTAGAACTCTCAATTTTTAGTATGTTGTTCTTAACAAATACTATATAATAATATTTTCCCTGTCATTATTATTTGAATAATAAGTAATTAAAGTGGAGAAAGCTTAATTTTTAAACAGAAAACCGAGTTTTCGCCATACCTCTTTTTATTTTAAAATCCACAAAACTACAAATAATCATATATGAATATTTTTCATCCACTCTAATACATGGGGTGTGAAATTACTAACTAAAACCGTTTTATCCGAGCTAATATAGGTGTATTATTTTAATGTGATAGACGTTTGAAAGTGAGGATGATTTTTTGTATGAGAGAGGTCGCCGGGACCCGCCAGGTATTCTTCTTCAAGAAAAACAAATTTAAGTTGAGTTTCACGTTATCCATTACAGCCATTAGATATGAATATAGTTTCATGTATGTTTGCTATATTAGACTGTAGAGAACGAGGCAAATTAGACTGTAGAGAACGAGGGCGGAGATATAATAATGGCAGAATATTCTGTTTTGTTGTAATCAGTTTACATTGAACTTTCTTTAATTCATAATATTAAAAAACAAGCTGAATGTCGATCTAAAATTCTCTTGAAGATATCCAGTTTTTGGATTGGGTTTTGGACTTCCATTAACTAAAATTCTGCATATATTGCCGACGCCACTGGTTGGATTTATCATTTAAACTTTATAAGATTTCTGATTAAACCATCATGTATTAGGGACTATACAGCTGTTCCGATTGGCAAGTTTGTTAAAATTAAGTTAATACTCTTAAAACTCAAATACTTGAATTGAGCCCATTTCATCAAGATATACAAAGAAAAGATTAATTTAGATGATTTTGTGACACACATTGTGGCTAAAAAGCCCGTAATAATATGTGTCCCATGTGGAATTTTCTTAGTGAAAATTAATAACCTTAATAAAAATGGTTTAGTCCTATCGTTGTCAGATTAGATTATATGTATTTTAGAGTCAGCCTTTATAGAAGTGAAAGATGGATTTGCAGCCAGGACAATGTAAACAACCGGGATTTAAAAATAGCATTACAGTTTAAATTGACAGTGGCCAAAGTTTTTTACACGGACTATTTCTCTTTTTCGATCGTAAAGTCCAATATATATGTTGTTGACACACCAACCACGGTAACAAATTAAGTGACAACTGCATAGCTTCAACTTGCCAATGATTTATTCCATTTGGCATGTACCCAGTGCAACGTGCAGGAAGTAAGACATGACGGTGTTTTATAAACCGAAAATACTGAAGTAATCCAAGGAGTTATAGGTGAACATAAGAAATGACAGATTCAACCGAGGAATAAAGAGGGAACATTGTTTTGGAAAGACCCTGCGGCTAAAAGCATGTAGTCAATACTCGGGGTTTCTACAGACATGGATATTCAGCGTGCGTGCATTGTTCTCCCCCATTCACTCCTCCTAGCCTACGAGCAGCTCCGGGCGTCTCTTATAATTTTCTTCCCTTTTAGACTGTAATTCAAGTCTTTCTCTGAAGTTTAGTGATCATATCGACCACACTCATTGCCACTATTAAAGAGAGAGGAAAATGTCTTAATAAAAAGTCCCCGAATAGAAACCTGCTATATTCTAAAGTTAATCTGGACATTTGACTCGTAATAATGTTTAAGTCTAACCTCTGGATGTGTAGAAGACTGTGTTACTGTACAAATCTCTGTACACATTTATGATATAATTAGAATTCTTGCCGTTAACACTTGAAACAACGATATGGATATATTCCTAAATAAGATATCGGATGCACGTTCTATGCTAAGTGATAAATTCTAAACTTGTTGAGGCCAAGGAGGCAGAACTCTTTTTAATCTAAATTGAGCAAGTATACGTTATAGAAAAAACCTTTAATCGAGAAAATGTATGAAACAATATTTAGGAATAAGTATTTAGGAGCGAAGCTTATGGAATAGAGCTTAAGAACTAAAAATGTTTTTCCATGTCTAATGGATTGTATAAGTTTTAATCAATACTCCCACTAACGAATGTCTATGGAACACATGTAAAACGAGGATTTATTATTTAAAGCCCATATGGACCAATAACGGAGCAGAATTTCTGGATGTATTTAGATTGTATTACTACTGGCATGGGTTTCTATGAATGCGTGAGTTTATTACTAAAACTGCCGTGGCGACTTCATGGGAACAATAATCCAATTCTGAGGGATAAATGTTGAGTGTTTTGGTCCTGAGAGGAAGTAATTTTAGGAACATCATAAATAAATTTTAGATAAACTGGTGCAAGACGTGTTATATAGGCAACAAATTACTTAGCAAAGTACGAATGCCGGGCCGGGGACAGTTAGAAACAAATTCATATATGTCGTACAGGTAGGTTAGTATCTAAACTTCTAAATTCCTAGTGCTCTCAAGAACTTCTAAAGACCTATTAAGGCTCAATAAAAATAAGCGGGGTTTCCTGAAGGCCAAGTGGTATCTGAAAGGAGAGGCCTGGAAGGCTAAACAGTTTTTATAAATTAATTTTGGATTTTTTTTTATTACATTAAAAAGTGTTTTACAAATAATCTGGAAATAATAAAAATATAAAAAAAACTGCAAACAAAATTATTTTGATATAATTATAAATTGATACATTTTAATATATTTAGAAATTTTAATAACAATATACATTTTAAAATTTTGTTATATTATAGAAAGTAACATATATTGTGCTTAATTGAGTTAATTGTTGATTCTGAATGTTTCTTGTTGCCTTCAAGGTTACCTAAAACAAAGATGTAAATATTTTTATTCTTTCAATGAAGGAGGAGGAGCTCTTCTTATTGGAATATCAATTTTCTATTATTTTTACAAAAGAAAACTCACAATTCTCCAATAATTTGTGTAAACTCCAATTTTAAATTCAAGGTTTGTTTATCTATATATTAGATGGGTTTTCCTTTGCTCTTACTTGATATATACTTTTTTTCAGTATAAGCAAACACACCATCACCATCCAGTTTTCGAAGTTATGTTCAAGAGTTTAAATGTCTTCGCAAGTTTAGTTTTTTTTTTTTTTAAAGTATATAGCCAAATTGAGTGCTTATTTAAGAGATAGCCAACGAAAGCGATTCAATAAAAACGTTTTACTGAAATTAGGAGAGTTTGAGGACAAAGCAAAAAATTTT
>NW_025784317.1:0-25255 GCF_021130785.1 Homalodisca vitripennis
AAAAAAGAAAATTAATAAAAACAGCTTACCTTCAATAAAAGATGTAAGCTATAACAATTGAAATTTTGGCTATAAAGTACTATCAGCTGTTTATATATATATATAATAAAAGAAAAAGTTAAACTTTTCTGTAACTTCACAACTGTCTGCAGGCGAAGCTTAAGTTCACTGTTTGTTGAAATTATGAAGAAAAGTGATAAAAAACCAAAAAGCTGACTATAGACTGAAATTACCTTCATTACCAACAATATGCAAGCAGTAGATTTAATTTTTACTAAATTATAATTTTTTTAACTCAAGGTTGATAATTTTTTAGATTGGCTGGAAATAATAAATACTATCACAACATCAACAAAGTTTTATGGTATATTATTTCTCAATATTTTTATAATAATTACCAACGGTAATTACCATTTGCTAGATACCTACAGTAATTTCCACCAATAATTACTAAATTATACTGATAAAACCCAACTAATAAAGTAATGAAAAAATTACTGACAAATATATGAAGGTACTCAGAATGGAAACTGTCAGCCAGGTGATTATTCTCTCTAAAGGGTTATGAAGCGCTCTAAAACAATTTTCTCTTTAGTAGCTTTATTCATCATATTTTATCAAAATCTTAGTACTAATCAGTTTCCTTAAAATGTCTCCGGCCAATGTAATCGAATAACATTTTATGAAGTTAAAAACCAAATATGTTCAACTACAAAAAACAAATGAATTACTAAATAATTATTGACTTATACTTGTTTAAATTAAACTTATTTCCATTTAACTATTTAACATCCATCAGATTTATTCTGGCTAATATAAAAAAGAGGTCACAATTTTTTGACACCAATCTTGATTGAATTACCTTATTATAAACTTACCTAGCAAGAATCAGGAAATGGGAAACAGGTTTTGCATAACTCATCTGGCAAAAACTTTACTTGTTTTTTTGGTATTACACTTATAAAATATGTATGAGACTGTTTGTGTGTGTTTGTCTGCATGTACAAATTAATTGAGTATGTTATATAATGAAAACTTAACAACAGTACATATTATAATTTACTTTGACACAGCTATCGAGCTTAAAATGAACCTTTAAAAAATCAATAAAACTTAATTGAATGTTTTTTAAAAATAAAATATATCAAATACTTCAAAAAGCTACAGACTACATTTAAAAACATATGAAATGGGTATTTAAATTTATATTTGATTTAGTCTACTATAAGCAAGTTTAATTATTTTAAAATTAAATTTATTCAAAACCTTTTTATTGGGTTGCAAACTTTTAATGTAAAGAGATGAAATTAGATGAAAAGACCTAAATTTTTCTGAGAATCCCGAAAAATATAAAGTGTATTGAATTAAAATCATGTTCCTAAAACATTTTTGCTGTCCTTAAACTGAAACCTGATAAGTACCAAAGATTTCAGGGAATCCAATGATAAACAAACAAACAAAAGAACGATAAATGTGTAACAATTTTTGGATGCCCATCTTCAATATGAGTCTTGTTTATGCATTAATATGTTCTGATTTGAAAAGATATTTTATCTGCCCAGCCCTAATTACAACTAAAATTTATTTTTTTCACATTTAAATTAGTTAACATTTACTTAAATGGGTAGCATGTTTATTTCTGTTTTTGTAAAGTACTCATGGTTTTATATTTTCACAACAAAATAAGGTCAAAACAATGTTTTACAATAATCAAAGTGAAATAGAAATGGAATAGACATACCTTCAGATCAATCTCGTTGTCCTCCAAGTCGACTATCTCTCCACGGAAAACATATCCATAGGTCTTGTTGACAACAGGCCCCGATGCACCCTTGTTGGAGAACCGCAGCCACAGACTGTCTGGTGGCAGTGACATGTTGTACCGGTCAGTTCGCTCTGGCTGGACAGCCATGTGAAGAACGGGAGTTGAACTACCAATGTAGCGGATGAAAGCTCCCACAATCAGACCTGACAGCCAAAGATACTACCATCAATAGTTGCTCAAAACTAAATAATCATTTATGGTAAAATTACCTACCAAATATAACATATTTTTTATATAAAATTAAGAACAGACAGCCTAAATTTTATTCTAGAAACATTTGTCATACCTTGATATGTTTTAATAGATGGTAATTATTAAGAGAAATTAAAATACACTATTAATATTTGTGAACTCAACTAAAACTTAGTACATTAGTTTGCTAAGACAGATAGGTGCTTTGTAACATAAATGTTAGCTTCATTCAATACTTTAAATAATTTTTTTAGTTTATTTCATCTATTTGACACCTATAAAATTGTCTTAATTATTATTACAATCAATCACTTTATAATATATTTCATTACAGTAGTAACAAAATTTAAGTTGATACATCCCTTAGAATTACAAATAGGGGATGGAAACAGAAAAATACATTGATTATTAGTTTGAATATAAATATAAAATAGTTTGATTCATTTTTATGTTATTTTTCTTTCCTGGTATGTTTTCACCTCAAATGTAATTAAAAACATTCACTTTGTAATATATTTCAATAGGAATATAAAGTTTGCATGGACATTGAAGGACATATAAAAAACAAACAAACACAAAAGAGTGCTAAATGCAAATTCATCTTTAAATATTAGGTCTTATTTTAAAATAAAATTTCCTCAGACATTGACTTACTACGTACATCTAAAGAAGCTAATTTCACTTATCATACTGCTCAGTATAAATTATCTTTTAAATTTACATAAAGTGGGAAGGTTATTGTATTTAGATGAAGTACCAGGGAAAACATCAGATATATTGATAGAGCACATATTAAAGTGTGTTAAAACTTCGGCATTTAACATAAAATTATTTTTGTGACTACCAATAACACCAACACTAATTTTTCGAAAGGTATTAATAGAAGAACTGACGGCAATGTTTTCAGAAATTTCTTGACAGATCAAATCTTTGGTATTGGATGTGGAGCTCAACAATACCATTCAGACAGCTTGTGACAGTTTACCTTATAATGGTGGTTGAATTGTATAAATTCTTTTACTGATACAATGTTAGGGGAGATTTTAATAAGCGGCATACACTCGTTATTCGATTGCTACTGTTGAAACAATTCAATATATGATTCAACTTCGATACGTAAAAATGGTACACAATAAGTTTATATTAAATACCATAACAAGAAGGAATCTCGTACATTACAATTTTAAAAACATAAACTTAACAATACAAAACAACAAAACCAACTTGGCCTAGACTTAGATGTCAAAGAAACCTTACAATATTTATAACTTGCCCAACTTGATATCAATAAGTAACTGCTTTTGTGAAATGGAGGAAAGAATTCTCCCCATGGGTTGTCAGGAGCCAAACCTACATGTTGAAGCCACTTAACAAATCTCATCACTTGTGAGATATATCTCACATATTTTCCTCATATTCACCACCATTTTTCAAAGTCTCAAAATAATAGTTACTTCTTGCTGTTTATTGTTTATATTAAAATTACTAGCCTATAACTAATAAGTTGAAATCATATACCAAGTTAAATAAAATGTAATATCCTTAGGATACAAACAATCAAACTATTTGATAAAAATAACCACATAAACAAGTTTTGGCCACTTATTAAAGCCTATTAAAGCCAATGTTAGAGTGGCAAACTTGAAAGAACACAAATGTAGAGTTTTAAAAGACTCTTGATTTTCATGGTAGTACTGGGTTTTTAAGCCTAAAGCCAGCTCTGGACACAATTCTGACTGAGTTTCTTACTTTGAAATTATATTTTGAAACAAAAGAAAACTGCCAAAATTGTTGGCAGACTTCTTTAATGACCCTGTCAATGACTTTTATTTTATGTTCATCCTTAAAACCCTGCAAATGTTTCAGAACACTTTTTTAAACGTTTTTGAAGTTTATCAAGCCTATTCACAATTGATTTCAAAGCTAGAGGAGAAAAATAATGGCATGTTTATGCCGTTTGCAGCAAAACAGCTTCTCAACAAACTGAATGGAGATGAAAAACTTTGATGGAGCAATATTCAATGAAACTATTTCTAACTTTTATAAGTCCCTCAATTATTTGAAACTGTGGATAACTTCCTTCAACAAGACAAATACATTATCTTGGATAAGTTTTGGAAGAGCGATGTAACCTGACACGAATTGGAACCAAGTTAAATTTGCCTATATAATAATAGTTCCTAAGACTGTGGAGATGGATGAACTTCTTGATGGAAGGACATTACTAGCAGAAGTTCTGTGTAAACTTATACCAGAGTGGAATGCTCTCTCAGATGAAAAAAAAACTGAGAACTAGAAGAGTGGCAATTTTCCATTCACAAACTTTTCAAAAATTGTGAAATTTAAAACGTGTTTTCTCCATCAGGTTGGATATATTTGATTGACGAAAAGAGAAGACTTCCAATTTTAGTAGTTAGAAAACTAATAATTGTAGAAATAAATTTCAACATGTAATTTTCAGAATGTTATGATAAAATAAAAGATCATTAACCGTTTTTTTCAAAGGTTATATCATCAGACAAAAACTAATCAATGAGCAATGATTATCAACTCCCAAGGCCTAATTCTTCAAAGTAAAAAAAGGACATTGTTCATGAAAGTTGTTTACTTTATTATAAAGTAAAGGATCAAAGTAAGATAAGTGGACCCGGTTTTATATATCAATTAGTATAATTATGGATACATAATATTTCTATATTGAATATTACACAATCAATCTAGTCAATCAATATCACCTTACCTGTAGTCCTCAATAACAATCATATGTTTGAAATTAAAATAACGAATTCAATATATAGACTATACAGTGACAATCTCTTGAATAATAAATGAACCATAATAATCAAATGAACAATTAGTACAAAAATATGAAAAACTCGAAGAAATTATAACATAAACATTTGGAATAGAAAAAGAAATGGTAATAACAACATTTAGAGTATAAAATTGGAAAATTCGCGGGTATTTTCTCCTGGGTAACATTTGGTGACAGGTCTTTTACACTACTAATCGTTGACTCAACGACCCTTTCTGAGAAAATAACAAATAAGACAGGGTCATTTAGTCTACAGGTCGTTGAGACAACGACCCTATTTTGATATTTAAGATTTTGGTGACAGGTCTTTTACACTACTAATCGTTGACTCAACGACTCTTTCTGAGAAAATAATAAATAAGACAGGGTCATTTAGTCTACAGGTCGTTGAGACAACGACCCTATTTTGATATTTAAGATTTTCTACATAGGTTCGTTGTGACAACGACCCAGTAAAATGAATGAAAAGGGTCAATTACTCATCTGGGTTCGTAGCAACAACGCTATTTTTTGCCTGTTTAGTTGAATATTTCAAAAGATGGGTCGTTGTCTCAACGACCCTAAATTATATTAAATGTTTATATTGAGAGAACCAGGTCTTTTACTCAACCATTCTTTGTGTCAACGGACCAAAATGGAGAAATGTATAAGCAATGTGAAGAAGGGTCGTAGCGACAACAACCCATTTTTCAACTCAATGGATAAAATATAGTAAGAGGGTCGTTGAGACAACGATCTACTTTAAACTGTTCAGAGGTTCTTTTAGTCTACTAGGGTCTATGTGTCAACTGCGTGCAGCCGGACAATGTGGCGAGATGTTGCCGCGCACCAGTCGTTCGTACGGCACTGAATGTTGCGCTCGTATTGATGTAGCGTACATTATTCTCTTGCCACTATAAATTTACAAATGTAATAATTTGTTTTGTATTCATTTAAAACTATATTAATATAAAACCCTTTTAGCGGATACAGATATACTGTATAAGCGGTAATGATAACACCATTACCAAGTAAGAGTGATAAAAATGGAATACAAATAAATATTAAAAATGGAAATTGTAACAATAAATAGCAATTTTAAATATCAAGAATATAGATCAAATTAATAATAGTAGATAAAAATGACATGTAATTTTGAAAGTAATAAGTAATTTAGCTTATATACAATGAATTATTAAAACGTAAATGTTCATAATTTAAAACTTACTTTTTTACGAATTAGTTTGATTATTTATATAAACTATACGATTTGTGCCAAATAAATATATCATTTTATAAAAATTAGTTTATTTGTAATATTTAAATAAACGAATAGAATTTTAGTGCTGTTCACAGCAAAATTATTCTTTTATTTTTCGTTCAATCCTCTTCTAATTTCAATATGTTATTAACTCTATCTATATCTCTTAATTTATAAATAATTTACTTTGTGGATGGAATAAAAGTTGATACTTGAAGTTTATTTAATAAATGCTTCTAATACCTGCACGGAATATTGATATATAAATGTCCATACACTTTTATGCTTATTAATAATGTTTGAG
The DNA here is from genome assembly GCF_021130785.1 of Homalodisca vitripennis. Lineage (NCBI taxonomy): Eukaryota > Metazoa > Arthropoda > Insecta > Hemiptera > Cicadellidae > Homalodisca > Homalodisca vitripennis. The sequence continues at coordinate 6,377 of NW_025784317.1, forward strand.
GTGAAAAAGAAGTCATGGAGAGTTTCGTTAGAGGATTAACTTCAAGATTTTATATATTAAGATATAATCGTATCTAGTATTCTAAGGAGAATCTTAACTGTAAGAATAGGTTAAGTGGCTACCATCATTTAACCATTCTTCATTGTGGAAAATGAATTAAATGAGGAGAATTACATTTCAACTATGCCGACAAAACGTGTCACATCTTTTGAAAAAGAGAATTGAAAATAATCCCTATAAAGTTATATACTAAATTTATGAGAATGTGACTAAAAATGAATTGTGGAAGCTAAAAATATGTTAAAAGTTACGTCATAAAACTTCTTTTTCCGTTTCAAACGACCATATAGAAATCATGTGATACAAAATGTTATTATAATTTTAAAATGCACCTTCTAGCATTTTGTGATTCTTCTTGCTAGTTTGTGGTGATTCTAGCATTAGCTCTTAATATTATGATTCGATGTAATCCCTGGGGTTTATTATTTGGTTTGTCAGTTTATAGTTAAATGAACAGATATAAATACTAAATACTATTTATTATTTTCAAATCACCAGAGATCTAACCATATACTTAGTCTAAAGGAATAAATCATTAAAGAATTACGACATGTTATGTATTAACGTTCCAGCTTTTATTAAGGGCTCTGTACTACAAGAGTTCACTTACAAAAGGGCTATGGACTTAGAGCTCAGTATTCTACCCATTGACCTAAAATTATTTATTAACAATTCATTAATAGTGGAATCTTTGAAACTATCCAAGCAAGCAAAATTTCAGTTATTTAAATAGTGCAAATAGAAATGTTTCACTTCCGACTTCAGAATTCTAAAACAACTTTACTGGCATATGTAATTAGTCGAAAATGGATTTATACGTGGAATTTTCTTTAATAACCACCATTTATGTCGGAAATACCTGCTTTGCTATTAAAAAGGATATCTCCGTTACGCATCTGTCATGCGGAGCAAAATTGCGTGTGAATCTAAGGATATCAGTGACGGTAGCTAGTGTTACATGCAACCAATAGTACTGATATTTTAATAACAGCCACTAAACGTAAAATTGTTAAAAGATAACTAGCATAAATAACAAATAAAATATTTTAATTGACAACAACAATTAACATTGAGTATTGATACAATTGTATCACTTAAATTATTGAAAAATGCAGTAATAAGTATTGAGCCTTTTTAACCGTTACATACATGCGGTTATTTTAGTAGCTGAGCAGTGAAAACACGTTTGGGTGTGTATAATTTAGTCGGTAGGTTATTTCAGTCAATGCATTTAGTAATACAAATAAAGCGAATTTCTTTCTCATCAACTGTGAAGTAGACAAATATGTCTGGCTATATCTCGCCCATTCGACCAGCTTCCCGACTTTAATAATAATTTTAAAAGTACGATTTTCAATCGATATTTTTCTAATTACATTCTTTTTAAATTAGATTATGTTATTTCCCTTGATACACTCGTCAGTTCCATACACAATCACCAAAATGCTAAAATTTGTACGTTTAAAAGTTCTAATTTTGTTTTGTACTTTAATTATTTTATTTTTTACGAATTGAAAAACAATACATGTTTAGCATATTTTTATGAAAATGTTTTAAATGTAACCAAAAACCTATAGTATTATGTAGAGAAAAAGAAGATAGAAAATGGCTAGAAAAACGAAAACATCCCCCAATAACATAAAATTTAAAATTATTACCTTTAACAGTTAACTTAAATAAAACTTTAATAAAAAAGTTGACTAAATAGATAAACATTTCAAATATTTTTGTTTTAATGTTGCAATGTTAACGGCGTTTTAACAAATAACTTTTCCTTTCTTAAAAAGTTTACTGTTAATTACTATATAAAACTAATTATGTCAGATAGTATATATATAAATTATTTGTATTTTAATATTTAATAAAAAATAACATGTGTTTGTTCATAAAAAAAGCTCATGCTAATAGCTAGTTTGTGAAAATGTCTGCAGTTTGGAAAAGTATTTATGTGTTTTCGTATAATGTTTCGCTATTTAGAGTTAGATTTATTAGTATAGATGAACCCTTACAGAATCTAGAGCTAGACTGCCCCAGAACCGGGCGAGCAATTAGGAGGCGTGAGAGAATTTCCTTTTCGAAACCGTGTGAAAACGGAAGTCTTCGCTCGATAGCGGTGATACACAAAAGTTCTATACTTCCGTGTGTTTTGTACACCGGTTAAATTGTATGTATGTGTGTGTGTTTGTGTAAAAAACAAAAAAGCATCACATCCATGTAACAAACCAAGATGGTTGTTTTCATGTTGTTTACGTTCATAGTGTGAAAGAATAGAGTACGCTTGATAATAACTTCTTATTTTAGCCTCTTATGCAACCGCTATTGAGCACAGATTAAGAAGATATCCAGATAAGGAAATTAAAAGTCTTCTTAAAAAGATACTTTTAACTATACATTTTTAGCAGATATTAAGTAATAGATATAAAAAACATTGTTTGCTATCTAAACTTTTAATATAAATTTAAAGATTATTAGTAAACCCATATTAGTTCTTTTAACAGAAGTAGGCTTTTCAAACATGTGTATGTATATACGCGTATATAAGGCAAAATTAACTATTAAAAAAGTACTAAGACCGGAGTAAATTAAAATGGCCATAAATATTCATATTTTTACATATTTTATTGATCGTAGTATCAAGGCAAACTCAACATTGGCGTCGGAAATATAATTCACTCGAACCAAAAGTGCTCACACGTGTGCCTAAGAAATTACGAGCTAAACCGCGGGTCACGCCTAGTAAATAAATAAAAACAGTCTTGTTAATAAAATTGCACTAGCGAGTTTGTTAAATCAATTGTATTAACATGATTTTAACTTTTAAAATAACTAGGATTTTGTTCACCAAATCAATCGTTTTCATGAATGTTAACTAGATTGACAACACATGACACAGCCCTTCTTACACTATGGTTGGAAGGGTTGTTTCACGTTAGAATGACATATGCTTTTATCATCCTTGTTACTTAAAATTGAAGGAGAGGATTATAAGTCTATTAAAACGACAATTTTGTACCAAGGTTAAGTACCAAGGTTATCTTAACTAGTTTAGTATCTATCGTAAAATGTTAAGGTTTGGTGTTCCTAACTTTTGTCATTTTTAAAAGTGAAAAATTACAAGTATTTATTAGCAGTGATAGCTTAAACATTTGGCATGCGGAAATTATGTAACTTCCGCTGCTGCAGGTATATCTTATAAGTATAAGTTATAACAGAAATATTACGGCTTCTTTTATGTTTCAAAATGTAATTTTTTAAATGGCGCTGTCCTCTTAAATCCATGAAAATGTATGGAAACTAGGAAATGTGTTCTTAATATAAAACTTGTAGGCTAATTTCTAATATAACCTCACATATATTTTTCCAAACAAAATACTTTTTAAATTTTATTAATTATTTTTCACTGTGTTTTTTATGTTTTGATACAGATAAAACAAAAATTTGTTTTCAAAGGTGTTAATTTTTTTTATAACCCTTTTTTTTATTAAAGGCGTTTGTATAATACTACTGAGATATTGTTACGGCATTATAGCACATAAGTTTTTAAATAATGTTGAGGATTTTTGTAATCACTGACTTTATTCAGGACATGTGAATCTTCTTTAGAGTTATTATGTCACACGGTTCTGTAGTATTTAAATGTCCTGTGATTAATGACATTAGAGTTTCCTTTACAATTGTTAATTTTTCAGTGTCAGATCTAGTGGAGGCTTGAGAAGTTTATCTCATTGATGCTGACAATTGGTAGACGGAAACAATCTTATAAATAAAAATGAATGACGAAATGTGTTGGTAAGCGCTAATCTCAATAACGGCTGGACCAATTCGTTTACCTAATTCTTTTTGTAAAACGTCCATTGAAATCCGAGGAAGGTTTTTATGAAGAAAATGTTAAGAAAAGTTACCTGTAATATTTTGGAATTCAGAAAAAATTGTAGTTTTTACGTTTCATAAAATTCAAATTAAACTGGCACTAAACAGCTGTTGACAGCTATAGTTCGACAAACTTTCTGAAACATCTGTTTACATTTAAATTTTATCATTAACAAGTAAACAGTGCTTGATCGGTGGTGTAATGCAGATAGTAAATAAAACATTAATATATAAACTTTACTCCAGATTGCGCCAGTGACGAATTAAAATCATCTAATGCATTAAAAGCTGTTAAAAACTAACCTTAATGAACAAAGTTATGAATGCATTATGATATTACATTTTAATAATGGCTTATGGAAAACAGAGAAATGAATACTAACATGCCTCAACGATTCATTCTTTCCCTGGCTACAATCCAAAAAACAAGTGTAACACTAAACTTTAATAACGATTATTTTGGAATGTTGCATAATCTTAATAAGGATTTCCCCCTTATACGAAAGTACATAGTAAGTAGGTAGGACCTCCCCCTAGGTCGTAATAAGCTTTTCAGTCCTACTTATGTGTGTATTTTCTTCATCAGGACAAGGCAAACTCAACTATGTCAACACGATTTTGACCGAAATAGATTTCCGAGAACTAGATAATCGAACGTATATAGTATTTTGATCGATGCAATATGGCAAGCTAAACTGTGACATAGTAGGTTAAGTGAATTTAAACGGTCTTAAGTAGGCACTTTTTAACCGAAGTAGGCATCTTGGTCCTACGCATGTAAGTTTTATATATATATATATATTTTTCTTCGTCAGAACAACAAGGCAAACTCTACTAAGGTACTGGAAATATCTTAGACCTGAAGTATATGACAAGGACTGGAAATACACGCATTTTGACCGAAGTGAGTTTCTGAGGCCTATGTGATCCGAGATTTGTGTTTTCTTGATGGGGATGACAAGGCAGATTCAGCTGTGACGTTATGTATATAATTAATTAGAACCATAAATGCTTTTACACGTGCCAAAACATGATATAATAATTAAGTTAAAATCTGATACTATTTACCATGAACTTAAATGATATCTGCCTGATGTATGCCTACTTACGTTTTAAAATTGTTATAGGACTCCCATAATATTACATCATAATTGCTTTTACTAAGTAATATAAGGACTTCTTTTTTAAAGATTGCGTGCGAAGCCGCGGGGGTAACAGATAGTGTTATAATATAAAAGAAAAGCTATTGAGTAGAATTATATCTTTACCCAATACCCTTCTCAGAATTTATAGTTTTATAGTTGTATAAACCCTTCCACATAATTTTATCAGACCCATTTAGAAGGGACACGCAAACTCGAGACCAGTTGCCATAAAACTATTGTCTGGTAATGACACCATTTCGAGGAAGGAACCACCTCACCCGAACCTTTACCTGAGACTACCTCACGGTTAACTCTGTGTAGTTAAAATATTTGTTCCATTCCATTGATATAATATATAAACGTTAATTAATTTGAACTGTAAAAATCATGCAATGCTAACAAATATCTTTTTACAACTTATGCGTGAAATTAACAAAATATATTACATGGAATAGTTGACACGCCAAATATTCTACGTAACAATATCCAATATATGACGCCAGGGGCTCGCTTATAGGAGGAAGAAAACGTATTATAAGTTTTTAATATTAAAGCTCGTATGCATTAAACAGAGGTAAACATTAATTTAATACTAAAAAATGACCGTTATAATTTTCAAAATAGACAAATAGAATAACATGAAAATGATGCATTAACTTAAGAGAAAAAAATCCTTCCAGAAGTTCCATATTTTTAGAGTTAATAATATAATTAAATGGCGGTACCATTACATCAAAATTTTATATAGGCTAAGATCAGTCTGGTACACATGATGTTTCTTAAATACTCATAGAAATAGTAATACCATTGAAGCATTTATTTGATATTGACTATGTTTAATTAAGTCATAAGTTGCAAACCTAAAACATGTGGTTTTAACGCACAAACCTCGAAATGCTGCTTAAAATACAAAGTATTAGCTCTATATTATAATATGCATCAGATACGTTTGATAACGTACTGTATCGTTGAACTTAATATTTTATTGCGGAAATATCAAAATACACGTTATTGGCATAAGAATGTATATTTAGAATCTCATTAAAAATCGAATGAAAAACTTCAAATGTGTTTATGTATACAAAACGTAACACGCGTACTTTCTTACTGTAATTTACTGGAGAGTACATAACAATTCCGGATATCTTAACAACACTGAGGGCAGTTTCCAACTGGGGCTTCAAAGAGTAGAGGAAAAGTTTATTTTTACTCATAAATGTTAAATGCCAATTAAAACGTGTTTTAATTTCCATACGATGTATATACTTTTTGTGATTCAATGTTTATTGAAATTAAATTCGGCTATTGTCATTTATACACATTTAATAAATGTAAATAAAAGTCATTTGACAGGTGTTTGGTCTTCCGATCATATGTTAGTTTAGTTATTTAAACGCATATATGTGACAGATACGGCCAAATAAAAAATAATTCTATCGTAAAAAGTAAGGGCTCTGTGGTGTAACTGTAGCACATTCACCCGGAAAGTGAGAGATTCGGGTTCGAGTCCTGGCGGAGCAAGTACTTTTTGAGATTCAATTTTTATTGAAATTAATAATATATTTTAATATGTATGTATATTCAAACCAGCAATGTTCATAATAATGCCAAGTATAAAATTCATTAATAGTTAATTAATTAATATGTAATCTGTAGATACATACATACTGTATAAATTAAGATCATTGAGGATTATTATGCTACGTGTTTAGTATGCAATTTTGGATTAAAACAGCCTAATTTATATGTACCTTAATTAGATATCATTTCAATAATATTGTATCGAACAACTTATTATTATTTCAAGGCAGGAGTACGCGCACCACTTGTCACGTATCAGGCTTTGCTGAAGTTGCATGATACATTTCAAGTCTACATCTCATTTCATTTTTTTAGATATCCTGCGGACAGACAGCCAGATAATCATACAGAAAGAAATTTTTACATCTCCCTGACATACAGAAATCAGTGTGCCAGTCTAATGAATTACAGGATACAATGACGCTCAGCCGAAAAGCATGAGTAGACATGCACCAAAATGGAGCTCCTTCTTGTCTATGTATAAATGAAGATTCATATAAAATTTAAAGCATACAAAAAAAAGACATTTTTAGAAATATCTTGTGGATTGATAGGGTACTTGTGTTACCATGTCACATCTAAAAATGTCATATGACTATACACAGTTTGCTTACAAATTTATTTCTTTTGCGATTTTCCCGTCACTGTCACGGTTAACCACAATAGCAATTTAAAAGTGATCGCTATAATTCAATAACCATATACGAGTCAATTCGTTTTCGATATATTGTGCGGTCATACAGAAATACATAAATTAAATTGTTCGTCCTTCCCAGATGAGTGGCTTCGTCAATCGAATCCCTCATAGTGCATGTTTAGAGTTGTAGTTGTCAAAATCTAGTATTAGTGTTTTAATTTGTTTGCAACGTTTTCATTTTAACTTTAATTTGAACGTTGGATAATGTTTGATTAACCATTTAATAATAATTAGAAAACCTCAACCTGTTTCCGACAGAAGTAGCAATATGAGTGACAGTTACATTATTTCAGTTTATGTACATGAGTGAAATATATTTTGAATACATAAACAAGAAATGGGAATCATAACAAGAAATGTATGTTTTAAAAATATTTCTTATATTTTATAAATACAACTGTTACCAGACTTTAAATCTTGTTCAATAATATACACGTATAATAAACAAAATATTTACATATAATACTTATACAAAGTATTTACCCTTATATCAGATGTTAGGACCAAACTAGGTACAGACGCAGCGCCTTCATACCTACCGGGCTAGGAGTTGACTGATTAACCCTGTTTCATTTTAAAGCGCTTGTTTGGGACGGAGGGGCGTTGAGACAACGATCAGTTGAGTAAACGCCCTAGAATGTCTTATAGGGTCTTTGCGTCAACGACCCCTTAATGCATATATTTCAACTTATTCTGAAACTAGGTTGTTGATTCTATGAACCTTTTTCTACTTTTCAACTTTTAATTTATATTTGGGCCGTTGATACAAAAATCCGTAGTGTAAACGGCCCACTAGAATGAATTAGATAAAAAATATGGAAAAAGGGTCGTTGTGTCAACGAACCCATTTGTAGTTCTATCCTTATATTCTGTATATGGGTCATTGTGACAAAGAACCTTTTGATTGAACTTTTAGTTTTCTTAGTAAATCGGGTCGTTGTCACAACGCTTCGTAGAGTAAAAGACCCTCTGTTATTTATTATTTTTTCAGAAAGGGTCGTTGAGTCAACGATTAGTAGTGTAAAAGACCCAACACTAACATTGCAAATATAAAAATAGGGTCGTTGAGACAACGATTCGTAGAGTAAAAGAGCTGCCCCTAACATTTACTTAACCGCTGTCAAAAATGATTGAATGCATCCTCTCCAGAAAACCGTACATCTTTTCTGTATAATTAAATAGATGATCTGCAAGCAGCTGGTATGCTACTTTTCAATCTTTGTTTCATGGTCCTCCACGAGCTTATGACTGTCAAAGTAAGATAACTGGTGTCTAAGTGTTAGCACCAGTTGCCAGATCTAAAAATTATTTCCTACGATTGATAGGAAAATGTACAAACCCCCACCCTCCATTCATTCAGTCCAAAATATGTCTTCCACACCTTAATTCTGAATCTACCATCACGTTTTTGATCTTTTTGTATAGTTACAATTAAACCTACTGTACTGTCTATATTCCTTCTACCAACCTCCCTTTGTTACATTGTTATTAAAATTTTTATTTTACACTCATTAACTTCCACGACAACTTAAGGACCTCCAAGCTTAACTTCCCTATTATAATGATCATTACTCCATACAAAAACAAACCTCCCACTTAACAAGAGCCAGTTAGATATTGTACTTCTTGATGGGCTGTGTAAATCCGAACTGCACTCAACAATTAAAATTTATAGTTTGTTTGGTTTTTGGAATAAAGTACATCAGTCACAATGTTGTAGAGCCCAAACTCAGATTTTTCAAAGAAATTAGAATTCAGTACATATTTACTGAAATTAAGACCACAATGACCTTTCTTTTTAGCTCTGAACCATACTTGCTCCTCTCACAATTGACTTTGTATTAGTTTTTTGGTACCAGTCCACTATCTTAGATGCCAAAAAAATCATATTTTACCACCTAGTAAAGCTATTGGTATCAATTTATATTAACGTGACCATGGAAAGGTATGTTCATTTTCTTTTCCTGAAAACAATATTGAAGAAAAAAACTTGTCGGCAACGAAAATCAAAGGAGCTACGATTTTTTTAAATCCTCTGAAAACTCCGTTTTTGACAGTTTCCTATAACTCCGTGTCTGCTCAAACTCAGTATAGCCAGATTTAAAAAACCGATTATCATACCAACAACGAGAAATTATGGTACTTTCATATAAAATAATCGTACCAAACACATTTAATGAAAAAGTATGTTATGTTCGTATAATAAATTATGTTACAATTAACTTTTGGTTTTGTTACTTGTATAAATTTGTCAAAAATCTTTCATGGTACGATAATAACTACCCATCGTGTATCTTACCGGCGCATAAAATCAATGAAATGATCGTACCTTTACGATAATTATCGTACCTCTGGCAACACTATCCATTAAGGTAAGTGATAAGTTACTGAAATACGTTAATCCTGTCAACGATGCCTGCCCGCTGTGCATGCTTGCTCTTTTAGAAAAATAAATTAACTCGAGCTTGTAAAAGTCGAATCCCAGATCACGTGATGCCCCTGCTCCTTAACACAATAATATCCGAAAGGCATCAATATAATACAATAATATACTTTCCCCCCAGTTCATATGCACCTGTGATAATAATACTTGGCTATAAATTCCCAACCTCTGAAAGAAAAAGTCACGCTATTTTCCCTGGTCACGCTAATGTAAATAAATACCAAGCTATTTCTTTAAGTTCTCTGAAGTTGACTGTTAGGCTACTTTGGATTTGATGGAGTCACTTTCCTGTCCAGTTATAGTAGCCTAGATTGCAAGAACAGTAGACTCCATCTGTCTAGATGGAGGGCGAAAAACTAGTTCTGTAGTTAAGTATTCAATGATATAATTTCATTAAAAAAGGTAACCACTAATAATTCTTCTAAAAACTAACTCATAGGCTACCACTTATGCTCTGGTCATTTTCCTATAGTATTCACCATAAATAGACATAATATAAACAAACACAAATGCCAAAATAGCCTGGTCCCCAAAAGATTAAAAATTGTATAACCTTAGACCTACTCCTTTAGAATGGAACACAAAAGTAGCTTATCATACAGGAACAAAATAGTACTTAGCCTATTTTAAACATACAAGTTTTGTACTTGCCATATATCACTGCAAGGCCTGTTTCGTGAAGAAATCTCAATCTTCGGTGTTTGAACAACCATATTGTAAGAACTGTTAAAATTAATAAAAAATGTATACAATAACAGGTTAAGGCTGTCCAAAACGATGTGTTAGTTGTGCCTTTGCATCAAGCTCTATATCAGTTGATGCACTATTTGCTAGATTAACACTTGATAATACGCATAAAATAAATAAAACTGTAAAGTTTGGGCTATACATTATTATATTTTCTTTATCACCACTAATAAATAACACTCATTTTTCAAATTGCTCCTGACCGTACCCTATCACTAAAGTTCACTGTTTTCCTCTAAGAAATTGTTGAGATAATCAATCCTATTCTCAAGACAGACAAGTTCCACCAATCAAGAGCTCAAACAAAACAAACACAAAATTCAAATTACAAAAATTTCAGTCCAGCTGTTGAGCAGAGAGGTGAAATTTACATTACAAAATATGACCTCATATGAATACACTTTGTTATAGTTTATATCGAAGAGCAAAATTGAGTTTCTTAGTAAGTTAAACATCATCGTATAGCATTGAAATAACTTTTTACTTAGGTTCAAATTAATGTGATTACATTGCGTTTTCGTTTATTATTAAACCTTCATCAAAACTGTCCTTTGCTACAGTTAGTAGTATAAGGTAGTAGTATAAGGCTGCGGCTCTCTCACTGAAAAATCATAGAATCGAGTCCCAACTCAGAGATGTAATAAAATCTGCGTAAGGGTTTGAATAGTTTTCCCTTAAAAATGATTTATTTATTTTATTTATTTATTTATTTACATACGGTATACACCATTTCACATTTGTTATAGGTATTGAGAAAATACAAGAGGCTTGATATAAACAACTTACATAAATAGTTTACATGCATACATGCTTAAAGCAAACAGAAGCAAAAAAATAAGCAAAACAAGTGCCAAATAACATCAACATCGTGAATAAAAAGAAAAATTGCAACAGCAATATAGTTCATAAACAAGTGCAACATGAAGGTGGAACCGTAAAAAAGACTTAATTAAAGTACCGGTAGCGTATAAAATATAGAGTTATATATATACTACTGAGACATACATATGCATATGAACAAATACAATACGAAAGAAAAAAATAAAGATTAGCGTAGCCTATGTTCATTGATATATATAAAAAAAAAATCACAAGAAACCATTTCCATTTAGCAAAATATAAAACATGCTACAATACATGCAAATTTTGATGCTATTATAATAATATATGAACAAAAGTGTTAAGAAAATAGCAAGCAATATATAACATTCACAAGAAACCATCTCTATTCAGTGAAATATACAATATGCGACAATACATGCAGGGTTTGATGCCATTAAATATAAACAAAAGTGTTAACAAAAAAAAACAAAAACAAAAAAACAGCAAGCAAAATATAACGTTCAGTGTCAGAGTTTCACGTGTGGCCAGAGAGATATTTAGTGACCTCCCTCTTGAATGATGTGTCGGACATGCTGAACAAATCAATATGCGCAGGAAGACCATTTCCCAACCTGTGAATTCTCGGTATTGTACTGTTGTACGCATAGTTCGTAGCGAGGAATTCCCTCTCGAAAAGCTGCACAGATCTTGAAGATGGTCGGGGACAACGAAGATTGATCCTCTCTAAAAGTCTCGGGGAATCACAAGACGACGACAAAATCTTCTTCAAGAACATCAGGTCAGCAATTTGGCGTCTGGTGCTCAAGGGTAGGAGCCCAAAGTGGCGTTGCAGATCTTCAACAGGAACCCCGTCGTAGGCAAATCCAAGTCTCAACCCAATCAGCCTGATGAATCTTATCTGAATTCTTTCAAACGAGTTCAACCTGACCCAACAGGTAGGGAGACCATACAGGCGAATAGTATTCCAATATTGGTCGAACCAACTGGACGTACAGGGCCCGAAGTGTCCATGGTGAAAACCCATCTCGAGAAGTCCTAAATATAAGACCGAGGGCAATAGTGGCTTTCCTAGTAATTGCAGACAGATGCTGTTCAGGGCTCAGTGACGAGGACAAGATAACTCCCAAATCCTTAACTGTACTTGAGCGATTCAGTATGGTTCCCTCCATCTCGTAGTTGAAGACTATGACCCTAGCTGAGCGATGGAATGAGACCACAGAGCACTTTGCGAAATTTATATCCATGCCATCCCGCACACACCAGGAGACGACACTTTCCAAGTCAGATTGCAGAGAGGCGCAGTCTTGAAGTGTGGATATCTCCCTATATACCTTGGCGTCATCCGCGAACATTAACAGGCTAGACGATGTGACGACATTCTGAAGGTCATTAATGAAGATAGAAAAAAGGGCAGGTCCCAGCAGAGAACCCTGAGGCACCCCAGACACCGCCTCAAATGCAAAAGATGTCTCACCGGCATGACGCACTGGATATAATCAATCCAGTATACTGTTAGCGAATGACCTCCTTCTGCCATTAGTGAATGGACCACCTTCTGCAAAAAGACATTATTGACGTACGTTATTTTAAAACGCCATTTTGAAACTAAGCTAGTTGAGGACGTAAATAATCTTTAAACGGTTACAATATTTTTATTTTACTAAATTAAAATAATCAATACTTTGAGCCCAAACTTGAATTCCAAACAACAATAAATTAATTCTGTTTCAAAATAATCTAGTATACAGTATATTTTTATTACTGCTTTATATGAGTACAACATAAATTTAAAAATATTATGGTTATCTCTTATTATAAGCCTTGTCACCAATCCACATTCAAACATCACGAATCTTACAATTTCCATACAATTCGGTGCTAGGATTTGTAACCAGCAAACAAAAACAAGATTTTCTATTTTCATTTACTTTTTACAATAAAAAATAAGTTGTTTAAAGCTAGAAAGGCCAGATTTAGGTATGTGAACAAAATTAGGAAATATATTAAAATATTTTATAAACATGATTTTCTTGAAGAGAATTATGATTATCAATAAGAATAGAACCATTATGTATGCAATGATCCATATTATTTAACTCTATGTTAGATCAATTCAACGTACATTTTCTTACACAAATCATGCTGTATTTTTTATATTATTGTTTAATTTTGTTGTCGTATTGGAAAGTTGTATTTTAAGAATACAGTAAATACCGAATTCTCGAGGTGGATTCCATTGTAGAATATCCTTGAATATATTTGGTTGTTGGTTTATTAATTTATTAAAATAGTTGATTTAAGCTCATAACTACATCAACCCCCCCCCAACTATTATTTTCATAACACTTACTACCATTAATACCCACCTTAAAATATGACGAAGCTACGAAGACGTCTTAAAACTATAATTGATGGTTGAAATTATATTTCAAAATTTGCTGATAACATTACTATTTTGTGTATGTCCAATCATTTCTTTGTTATTAAACGGTGATGGGAAAACTAATCTACAATAATTTATGTTTTAATCGCTAACTGAAAATTAAAAGTTAATTTATTAGGGCGATAAGCGTCCTACATAATACAGCCTGTTTTCTAGGATCCAAACTAAATTTTGGGAATCTGCATATACAATTTACAAATCACATTCAAATTTAAAACAACACATTATGCACACCTTTTGCCTTTCTTTATGTTTTACCTTGCAAATTAAAACGAAAAGATAAACCATACACACAATATACAGTATAACCATAATAGTATAATGAAAATAACTCTAACCATAAATAACAACGTTTTAGTTATAAAATTGTTATATAATTATTATATAGGATACCTATATTGTATTTAGTAGTAAATAAAAGATTTAAGGTAATTTCACAAGTTATAGTATGACAGTCGGTGCTGCACTGTTATTGCTGTACTTCACGAGCCTCCGACGTAATGTTCAAAAGTCTATATAAGAGGTTTCTCCATCGCAGACGGTGCTGTTGCAGCTCAGCTGATGTCTGAGAGTGAACTGTGCTTGTGATCGAGTGTTTCGATTTTCTTGTAGAGCATATCGGTTTTTCCGTGGTATGTTGACACACGATTTTTCTTCAAGTATTTTGAGTGACAACTCTACAGCCAAGAAAATGGATTCTAACAGGTAAATATTTGCTCACTTTATTTACGGGTTCGCTTGACACCCGTGTTACAAAATGTATGTACTCCCATAAGCAATTTTTAGATTACCCACCCATATCACATAAAATGATTTTTGCACCAAAACGTTATATTTGACAGATTACGTATTTGTTTTATTTTTTTATACGTCAAGTTATTCTTAAATTACATATTTTTAAAATCAATATGGCAATAAAATATAGAATTCTATATAAGTAGGTGTAACTTAAACTTGTAATGTCAAATCTTAACAACTTATGCCTTTTTTTAATGATTTAAAAATAAATTTTAGAAGAATTAAGCATATAGATATTATTTTTTGTTTTAAAAGTAATTTTTTATTAGGCTACTACAGTATATGTTGAATGATAAGGGTATTATCAAATCCCTAGAAGATGTCTAAGGAGAGTCCAAATTATACTATTATATTGTTACACTTCTAATAGGATTGCTTTAAAATACATTGTGTGTTTATACCATATAAAATACTTTATTAGGCTCTCCAAGTAAATATTCTCCTCATCACCGAAATAACAAGATTAAATAGATTTATTAGTTTTCAAATTACACTAGGAAGCAAAATTCCAATACTAATTTCATCATACCAAATATGAAAAAAGTAATTAATAGATGGCAAAAATAATACAAGTATCAGTCTTATAATTTATGCAAGTCTTAAGATATATGTTTTATGTGTACCCAAGATACAAATCTGCAGTTTCATATGGCACTACCAACAATTGAATAAAATATGGATCTAAAATAATGATTGTAATTATTATTATTGCTGTATGTATCAAAAGTGCCTCTAAAATTGTTGAAAATTTTAATTTAGTTATTAAAAGTTACCAAACATGTTTCATATTATTTATATCAGAATATATCAACAAGAAATACTTAAATGTCAAAAGTAGTAATATACATGAAACAAAACTATAGGCCTAAATGTATAAAATTCATATGGATTATATTTTTAAATATTTCTTAAATTCTTCACAGGAACAATAAATTAAATTTGACTCACCAGGTAATTTTTTGCATTCTGTTGAGAAATATTCAGCTAAATTAGTCTGCCTAATAGGGTATTATCTTTGTTTTAGTCAAATGAAAATGTACACTAGTTTTCTTTTTCCTAAATTGTAACCTATCTTTTTTATCTTGACCCTCACCTTCATGTCCTCCTTATTATGTGCATCATCACATTTTGCTACTTTTGGAAGTAGATTCCTCATAAAACCTTGGAAATGTTCTTTCATTACGTTTTAAATCCTAAGCACAAAATAATCAAACGGTTTTGTACAGTTGTTTGTATTCTGTAAACATGTAAACAAATAAAACGTAATTAAAATTTAAAATTGTCAATATTTTTGAATACACCTGGGCTATCATGATAAAATTTATGTTATTTATGTTTTAGTTTCCACATTAGATAGATAATCTAATTTCTATATTTATTTTATTGTTTTGGTAGTCCGATATGGATCTTCAGCCTGTATAAAAACAAAAATAACATCCTCACCATAAATTTAAAAAGTATATAAAAATTTAACCGATTTTCTTAAGTAACAGCCACAAAATTTGGTACAGCTACAAAATAGGCTCATTCAATTTAAAATGTAAAGTTGCTATATCCACTTATTAAGATTGAAAAGTCGATTACATTCAAATGGTTTGTTATTGCTGATAAAATTACCAACAAATTGCCTGTTAATATAGCCTAAGTTAAAATAAACTAAATGACAACTATGACAAGGACTAATTAAATTGATGGTATCAGGTTAGCCAACTAGTGGATCAATTTTATATTTTTACCAATTAAAGAGATTCAATTTGATAAAGGTCTCCAAATTCACCACTTTACATAATTATTTCATTTAAAAAGTTTAACCCTAGAACTGTTAATCGACATAATTATGTCGGTTAATGCCACTTTTGTGGTGTTAACCGTCAAAATTTTGTCGATCAAACATTCTCTCCTATAATTACTTTTTATATATATACTCGGTAACGTATCGATATAATTCATGCACCATTGGATTCGGGAAGAAAAATGCTAAGGAACAGATGAGTTTTATTCCTCTTTGTAATATGGTTATGACGTAGCAAGCTTGTTATTTTGAACGTAAAAGAAAACGCGACGCCGTTTGTTGTGACCCGCCATATTGCCGCTGCCGTTTCTGTATCACTTTCGTGCCGAGCTGTGGATATTTGGTAAGTTTTAATAGTTTTTTACGCCCGTTGTTGTTTTTAGTGTCGCTATATTTTAATGTGTAGTGGTGTGGTTGTTTGATGTCGTTTAGTATGTGTTAAAACATATATATTTTAGAATACAATCAAATTTTCTATTTACTGAAATTATGTTTGAGAAAAGAATTACCGCGCTTTGGTGTTAGGGCTTTATGGCAAAAAATGAAACTTGGCCTCCACTTAAAATTCCATTATTCACATAGTGTTGTTATTGGTTTTCACTTATCTAAAACGTTAATTTAATAGCACTCCTTTTATGCCTCTGGAAGTAAAAAACTATTTAATTTTTGGTACAAATAGATAGTTTTCACAATAAAATATATCGATTTCCTGTTTAATTTCTTGTTGGTTAGGGGATATAATAAAAATAAACTGCTGTTGGGCTATATTTTCTACTATTTTTTTTAATATCCTTTAGTTTTTATATTTATAGTTCTTTCTTTAACTTACATAATATTTCCTATTACTTATAAACCAATTAAATTTAGGAAAATTTTGATAATAGTTACAAAGCTTTTTAGAGGTAACTATTTTTATAATTTTGCTGAATGAAAAATTTTTCACATAAAAAATTTTTGATAATTATGGCAAAAATTTAAACTTTTTTTTTACTTTTTCAAAAAAAAATTAATTTTCATAGGTAATTATTTCATTAACTTAACTGTTATACTTCTATTTTATTCTAAAGTAAAATAAAAATATGCAAATATAAACATGTAATTCATAGAATAAAATGTATTTGAAAAAACTTGTTTTACCAAAAAGTCTTACGTGTTACACCCGTATTTTCAGAATTTAATACGACATCGCCTGCTGTTTTGTTCTATAGCTTTATGATCGCTTTCTCATTAAAATGTGTATAATGTTTATGGTTTTTTCTTGAAACTAGATAAAATTTTGACACAGACATGGCTATCCTTCACTTATATTAATAATTTGTCTCACACTATAACTTTCATTTGACCTAGGTATGGTTCCACCCACAAATTTAAGAAAATATATTTCTGTAAAATTTTTATAATTGAATTAAAAAAAAGTGTTTTATTAGAAAAAAATTTATGATGGTTAATTTTACACAATATAGTTGCCAATTTCTTACGTTGTTATATTTCTTGAAAACACAAAAAATAATCATACTCTTTATTTATATTGCTTTTATTTTATATTTTGTTACTAAATATTTTTTAAAAGCAAAACATACCTTGCGCGTAAGCTTCCCAAAAACACCCTGGACCCGTACACTACAGGAATGATAAAATGACCGGGGCCAGTTCTAGGAGGTTAAATGGTGATCCAATTGGGGAGCAGCTTTGGAAAAATAAGATTAAGAAACATCACCTTGGGCTTATTTTTTATTTAGATAGCTTTCCCTCAATATTATTCTTACCTTTGCTTGCCCTAAATTTGATAGAACTATTTTTTCAGCAATAGGGTTCATTTTATTGTTTTTATAATCTTTATTTCATTACCTTTAAATTTAGTTTTCCGTTTGTGCATAAAAAATTATTCAGTTATTAAATTAAAAAAGGCCAATTTACCTACTTAAAAGCCCCCAGCAACCCAAACCTACCCAGTATATCGCATTATCAACAATACCTTACATGCTCTGTACCAGAGTTTACACACACATTTAGAGCGCTCCTCAATATAATTAAATTTATTCCTGATCAAAGTGTTATTATCCATTATTGTGGTTAAAAAGGTCTTTACCCAAAACTGTATTAAAAAAACAATTAAGGCAAAAACCCCAGTTTTCTGGATTTATTTGACACTCAGGTGCAGGTGTTTGACTAAATCTATTACAGTTTTTATATGTTGCCAACTTTAATTTAAGGGTGCCTATGTTCTTGTAAGTAGGGATTCCAGTGTTCGTATGGTGGGTCAGGAAATTTTTTCAGAATTTCCTGTGCTAGTATTTGTTGGAATAGTAATGGACTAGAATTACTTGTTTGGAAAAAATTCAATGAATGATAAAACTATTTCCTTCCTTTGGAGTTTTTCATGTAATTAACAATTATACAGTAAAACTATGCAATTTATTTCTAACTGTAACTATGCTATAGCCAAAAAATGTTGGCTTT